>NC_057799.1:157302561-157340079 GCF_018294505.1 Triticum aestivum | reverse complement strand
TTCGTCGGGCGCGGCGGCGGGGAGGTGTCCGGTGGCGGCGGACACGTCCGGCGCGGCGCGAGGGGAGCGGGTTAGGGTTTGCCTGCGAACGTTTTTCGGGAGAGATGCATATATATAGGTAGAGGGAGCTAGGAGAGTCCAAATGAGGTGCGGTTTTCGCCCATACGATCGTGATCGAAGGACCTACAGCATGGAAAAGAGTTTGATGGGTTTTGGGCTGTTTAGAGAGGGGGTTTTGCTGCAACACACAGAAGGCATCTGCGGTTACCCGGTTAACCATTGGAGTACCAAACGACCTCCAAATGGAACGAAACTTGACCGGTGGTCTACCGGTGGTATACCAAGGCCACTTGACAATCCTCGGTCCATTCCGAGAATGTTTGACACCCGTTCACGAAAAAAAACAAGAGGGGTGCACCGGAGGAGATGGGAGCGCCGGATTGCAAAACGGACAACGGGGAAAATTTTCGGATGCATGAGACGAACACGTATGCAAATGCAATGCACATGATGGCATGATATGAAATGCATGACATGGACAAAATGCAAAACAAAAAACAAAACCCGACCACGAAGGGAATATCATAACACATAGCCGAAAATGGCAAGAGTTGGAGTTACAAATATGGAAAGTTACATCCGGGGTGTTACAACACTCTACCACTACGAGAGGATCTCGTCCCGAGATCTAGGACTGAAAGAACTCCGGATATTCGGAACGGAGATGGTCCTCGCGTTCCCAGGTGGCTTCCTGGTCGGAATGGTGCGACCACTTCACTTTCAGGAATTTGATAGACTTGTTGCAAGTCTTGCGCTCAGTTTCTTCAAGAATAGCAACGGGGTGCTCATGATAAGACAGATCTTCTTGGAGGTCAAACACTTCGAAGTTGATAATGCGCTCAGGCGTCTTGAAGCACTTGCAGAGCTGTGACACGTGGAACACATCGTGCACGTTCGCGAAGTTGGAAGGAAGCTCAAGTTGATAGGCGAGGTCGCCTCTTTTGCCAATGATCTTGAAAGGACCCACGTATCTAGGGGCAAGCTTCCCTTTGATACCGAAGCGACGAGTGCCTTTCATTGGAGAGACGCGGAGGTAGACATGGTCTCCGATCTCGAAAGCCACATCACGGTGCTTACTATCATAGTAACTCTTCTGGCGCGATTGCGCGGCTTTGAGATTATCACGGATGACTTTACACATTTCTTCAGCTTCAGTGATTAAGTCATTGCCAAGAAGTTGGCGTTCACCAGTCTCTGACCAATTGAGAGGAGTACGACACTTTCTGCCATAGAGAATCTCGAATGGGGCCTTGCCCGAACTCGCTTGGAAGCTGTTGTTGTAGGAGAATTTGGCATATGGAAGACAATATTCCCATTTCATGCCAAAGGAAATGACACAAGCCCTGAACATATCTTCAAGAATTTGATTGACTCACTCGACTTGGCCACTAGTTTGAGGATGGAAAGCTGTGCTGAAGCAAATATTGGTGCCCATGGCCTTCTGGAAGGAGTCCCAGAACTTAGAGGTGAAGATGCTTCCACGATCAGAAGAAATCAACTGTGGAATGCCGTGCAAGGAGACGATTCTGGAGGTGTATAGCTCTGCCAACTGAGCTGCTGTGATGGATTCTTTGATTGGAAGGAAATGAGCCACTTTAGAAAGCTTGTCGATGACAACGAAGATAACATCATTTCCACGCTTGGACTTGGGAAAACCAGTCACGAAGTCCATTTCGATATGATCAAACTTCCACTCTAGGATAGCAAGAGGTTGGAGGAGACCAGCTGGTCGTTGGTGTTCTGCTTTCACTCTTCGACAGACATCACATTCATTTACGAATTGAGCAATTTCTCGCTTCATTTGAGTCCACCAATACGACTGCTTGAGGTCATGGTACATCTTCATACTTCCAGGATGAATGGAAAGGAGAGAATTGTGCGCCTCATTCATAATGACTTTCCTTAGATCACCTTTAGGAACCACAATCCGGTCCTCGAAGAATAAAGTGTCTCTGTCATCAATGCGATAGCACTTGTATTTGGAAAGACCCTTGTCGATACCACGTTTCACCTTCTTCACCATGGCATCAAGAAGTTGTGCCTCACGAATTTGATCTTCCAAAGTAGGAGAGACTATGAGGTTGGCAGGAAAGCCTTGAGGAACAACTTGGAGATTCAGCTTGCGGAAAGCTTCACAAAGATCCGGTTGGAATGGCTTGAGGATTAGGCTGTTGCAATAAGCCTTCCTGCTTAAAGCATCTGCAATGACATTGGCCTTGCCTGGAGTATATTCAATACTCGGATTGTACTCTTGAATCATTTCGACCCATCGAGTCTGCCTGAGATTGAGGTTGGGCTGAGTGAAGATGTACTTGAGACTCTTGTGATCGGTGAATATGTCCACTTGTCTTCCCAACAAGAGATGTCTCCACGTTATTAATGCATGGACAACTGCCACCAACTCAAGATCGTGAGTGGGGTAGTTCTTCTCATTGGGTTTCAACTGACGAGAGGTATAGGCCACAACTTTCTTCTCTTGCATTAACACAGCACCGAGACCTTGGAGAGAAGCATCACAGAAAACTTCAAATGGCTTGGATTCATCAGGAGGAGTTAAGACAGGAGTTGTGACTAGTTTCTCTTTGAGAGTGTTGAAAGCAACGTCACACTCAGGAGACCAGACATACTTCACATGCTTCTGGAGAAGGTTGGAAAGATGCTTTGCAATCTTAGAGAAATTCTCAACGAATCTTCGGCAATAGCTTGCAAGACCAAGAAAACTGCGGAGCTGCTTGACATTCTGAGGAGGTTCCCAATTCACAATTGCGGACACCTTCTCGGGGTTAACAGCGATGCCCTTGGCAGAGATGATGTGACCAAGGAAAAGAACTTCATCGAGCCAAAACTCACATTTTGAAAACTTAGCATAGAATTGATACTCTCTGAGCTTGTCGAGCACCAATCGCAAATGTTTGGCATGATCCTTCTTATTCTTGGAGAAGACCAAGATATCATCGAGATACACCAGAACGAATTCATTGGTATAGGGGTTGAAGATGAAATTCATCATCCGAGAGAATACTGGAGGAGCATTGACAAGACCGAAAGACACGACAGTATATTCATAAGAACCAAAACTTGTTCTGAATGCTGTCTTGGGAATATCTTCTTCACGAATGCGAATCTGATGATAACCCATACGAAGGTCAAGCTTGGAGAATACTTTAGCACCTTTGAGTTGCTCGAATAGCTCATTGATGTTGGGAAGTGGATACTTGTTCTTGATTGTCTTCTTGTTCAATGGACGGTAGTCGACACAAAGTCGGTCCGTGCCATCCTTCTTCTTTACAAAAAGAACACCACAACCCCATGGAGATGAACTCGGTCTGATCAAACCCAGACGCTCTTGTTCATCGAGCTGTTTCTTCAATTCCTTCAGCTCGTTGGGTCCAAGCTTGTATGGACGCTTGCAAACGGGTTCAGTGCCCGGCTCAAGATCGATAACGAACTCAACTGGCCGGTGAGGAGGCATACCCGGAAGCTCTTCTGGAAAGACATCTTGGTACTCACAAACGACTGGAATTTGAGAGATGGCATTCAATTCGCCCTTCTCATTGAGAGAAAATAACTGAATGGTTTCATCACGAGCGGCATAAATGATCACATCCTCAGAAGAGTGTGTCAATTGAATTTCCCTGGTAGCACAATCAAGTTGAGCTTTGTGCTTAGAAAGCCAGTCCATCCCGAGAATTAGATCAATATCCGAGTCACCAAGAACAACTGGAGAAGACAGAAATTTATAGTTCCCCATCTTGATGGAAACATCCGGAACCACCAAACTAGAACTCAAACGTTTACCTGGAGAAACGACATCCATGGGTTTACTCAGATGAGAACAAGTGAATTCATGCTTGGCAAAAAACGGTCTTGACATGAAACAAAGCGAAGCACCAGTATCAAATAAAACTTTTGCAGGAATATCATTAACTGGAAGATTACCCATTATCACATCAGTAGATTCCTCCGCTTGAGCTGCATTCATCATGTTCACCTTTGCAGACTTTGGATTATGCTTGACCACTGCATTGTTGGAAGATCTGACAGGAGGAGGAGGCGGAAGACGCCTTTGGTTGAAGCACTTGTTAGCATAGTGACCTTTCTGCTGACACTTGTTGCAAGTCACCTCTGAGAGTGGACGATGATAAGGAGCATTGGACTTTGGAGCTTGATTATGAGACTTGTTCTGATAGCCAGAGTTGGAAGAGTTGGAAGAACCATGGCCACCTTTGTTCTTCTGCTGGTAAGACTGACGAAACGGAGGAGGAGGAGGCAACCAGAACTTCTGTTGCTTAGCTGCCACAAGTGAGGAAGAAGAAGACTGAACTGCGTCTCTGACTCTCTTCTTAGAAGCCTCACACTTGAGCTGAGCAGCCTCTTGCTTCAGTGCCATGTTATAGAATTGATCAAACTGAGTAGGCTCAACAAGAACGAGAGCTAACTGCATATCCTCTCTAAGGCCACCTCTGAAGTGATAGATCATGCTCTTTTCATCAGGAACGTCTTGTTTAGCGAAGCGAGCAAGTTTCTGAAACTGGATGTTGTATTGATACACAGACATGTTGCCTTGCTTGAGATTGCGGAACTCCTCGCGCTTGCTCTCAACAACACTTTGTGGAATGTGGTGCGCTTTGAAGTCCCGACAGAAGTCAGTCCAAGTGATCACACGACCTCCTCTGGAATCTTTGTATTGCTGAAACCAATCAGCAGCTTGGTCCTTGAGCTGAAAAGAAGCGAACTTGACATAATCCTCAGGCCTGACATTGCTACATTCAAAATGCTTGTTGATGTCCATGAGCCAATCATCGGCATCTGTGGCCTCGGCACAGTAGCTGAAAGACTTGGGCTGATTTGCGAGAAACTGGTTGAGGGTAGCGAAGTGAGGCTGATTGTTGCCTTGACCTTGATTTCCTTGATTGCCTTGCCCTTGGGTGCGTTCTTGCAAGAGTTGCAGAATCATCTGAGCATTGGCGTTGGTGGCTGCCATGATAGCTTGCCATGCCTCCGGAGGCGGAGGTGGTGGCGGAGGGTTCGCTTGACTCCCTTCATTGCGATCCGGATTCTGACGCGTTGGCGGAGCCATCCTGAAGAGGGTGACATCCGTTAGCATCTTGATAGACAAATAGATAAGTAGAATCAACGGAGAGAAATTGCAACATATAGTCTTCACAATAAACATTCGAACGAGGATGAACGAATGAATTCCATAGTAAATCATCACACTTCCATAAGTTGAGAAGCCACTTGAAAAAGATATGGAATCAACATATGCCTTCGAAGCAACTCGAATACCACAATTGAAAACAAAACAAAGTATTGGCTTGCACAATAAGCCGGAACAAACATATGATAGAGATTTCGTCCGAAGTTTTCGTGGTGGGGCCCACACGGGCTCGATCGTACAGCACCATCATGTACAAGGCTGTGCACATGACATATGAAGCGTCCCCGAGTCGGCATAGCCAAGGACTCTTTAAGACACTATGAGACCACTGTAAAACCAACCGTGTACAGGCGGACCACTAGACGTCGAACCTCAATCTCATATCATGCGTCTGTCGGAAAGATATCCTAAGGCTACTTGAATTCCCACTTATAAACTCCTGAAACTTTCTGGTTATGCAATCTGGTGTTGGGGATACAGGGGACACAAAATATATCACCCAAACTAGCAATCCCTAGATCCAGCTGTATCCATCCGTCAACACGTAACCAAGAAACCTTCGGAAATCGTGTACCTCAACCTTCGAAAAGCATCCGTTATACGAGTTATGGCAATACTCCTGAACTCCCGCCCCAGTACTGGGTGGCGTCGAGGTGATCTCACCAACAACTGCATAAAAGAGATTTCGATGTCGGCGAAACTCAGGTATTCCAGAATTGCAACGATAAAATTGTGACGACAACACCTCGGAGCTCAACTCCCCGGGACACTGCCACAACCCCTAAATGTCAGGAGGCACCAAGAACAATGTTCTCGTCACAAAACCATCGGAACGATTCCAAGATACCCGCGTGTCGTGGAATTGTCACGGCAGATGTCCTCGTGCTAGGACTTAGTCGTGGAGCCATCGCAGCTAGGAAGCTTAAAGGGGTTAAATGGGACAAGGAATACGAGGGTTATACTGGTTCGGCCCCTTACGATGAAGGTAAAAACCTACGTCCAGTTGAGGTGGTATTGATTAGGGTTTCGATGACCAGGGAGCTTGATCGCTATGCCTGGCTCTCGTCGAGATCTTACTTGTCCCTAAACCGCCGCCGGGTCGCCCCTTTATATAGAGAGGTTGACGCCCAGCGGCTCTCAGAGTCCTGGCCGGCTCATAAGAGTGTCCGAGCCGGACTCTCAACTATTCTTGTCTTACACTACAAGTTCCACCATAATGGCGGTTATCACTACGGGCCTTAAGCCATCTCCGGGTCTTAAGCCCATTATTGACCCGCCGTCTTCAAGCTCGGTACTGGGCTTCGCGTGATGACCATTATGAGTAACCCGGCCCCTCCTGGGCGGGTGACTCTAATGGTTATATCCTCAACATTAGGCCCCAGATTGATTTGAACCGGTTCATGTCAATCTTCAATTCTTTTGAGAGAAAAAATCTTCCGGCTTATGGTCGTGCGAAGGTTATAACCCGCCGTGACGTCATCTTCTGGAGTCCTGGTAACCCGCCGTGACGTCATCTTCCATTAAGTCCATTTTTTTATTCTGTTATACTCCAACGGATCTTATCTTTAATGGTTATCCTGAAAATCGAGGCGCTTTCGTGGTGAGATAATCACGCCGTGGCCTCCTCGTTTCTCGCGCCCACTTATGAGCCTCGCCTTATAAATAGCCCGGCCCACGAGCCTCCAGTTACTCGTCGCCTCCATCTTCTTCCTCCTCTCACCACTGTGCTGCCGCCCGAGCTCTGCCGCCGCCGCCGCGGGTTTCCTCGTCTTCACCAACTCAGGCCGCTGCATCAACCTGACGTGACCAGAGAAACGCGACGAACCTCCGCAGTAACTCCGCATCTGTAAGCCTTCTCCTCCCTGCTCCTCAGATCCGCATTAGCGACCTTTGAGTTCGTCGGTGTTCGTCGCCGTTCGTCATGAACACTTGATAGATTCCACTCTTAATACCCCTTCCTAATCTTTAGACAGTATAGAACTGCTGCGGTAGCTGTTTCGCACCCGTTCCAAATGTACATAGATCCTTTTTCATTGCATAGAGGCTCCGTTCGAACCTGTGAACTTCCTCTGTGTCAGTTCTAGGTCTAGAAATTTTCCCCTTCTAGTCGATCGTTTGATCCAGAAAAACTACTGTGATCTGTGAAACTTGTTTGCACCGCACTTAGTCAAAAATTGCCTTTGTTTAGATATGGCGGCTCATATCTCCAGGTTAAAAGAGGCCACGCGCTGTAAAATTTTCGGCTCATTTATGATAAAACTGTAGACAATTTGAATTACTCATGATGCCCTCAGCGGCTTAGATAACCCGATGCACTTAGCCATATACCATTAGGCCCCTTCATAAGCCGCCATTTGTGTATTAAACTGTAGACGTCTTCTGGCTTATAATTGAACCGGATATTTCCCTTTTGTCATAGGCTTCATCTTTCACAATGCCACCTAAAGCTCCCAAGGCACCCATCACGTGCAACTGGATGAGATCCAATGTCACCGACGATACTTTAGCTGATTTCGTGAAGACGGGTTACTTGCCCAAGAAGGAGATCATGTCTTATCGTGCCCCTGACCCGTCGGAGGAAAGACCTCAACCAAGAGATGGTGAGGTGGTGATATTTGCTGATCACATGAGCCGGGGCTTCGCACCACCCGTATCAAAATTCTTTAGAGAGGTTCTGAACGTCTTTGATCTGCGGCCGCAAGACATAGGACCCAATTCCGTGTGGAATATCTGCAATTTTCAAGTATTCTGCGAAGTCTATCTTGGAGAAGAGCCCAGCCTACTGCTTTTTAGGGAGTTGTTCTATCTGAATCGCCAGAATGAGTGCGCCAACGGGCCTAGCTTGGAACTGCGGAATCTCCATTCAACGACGGAGAGATTTCCTTTTTCCTTACGCTGAACCGCCAAGCCATCCAAAGGACTGGAACCAGACATGGTTCTACTGCCAGGACACTTCTCTGGCTGACGAGAGCCCTCTGCCCGGCTTTCGTGCCCTGCGTCTGGAGCCAAATCACCCTCTGCCAGACAAACTATCTCAAGCTGAGCGTCAACCTCTGATCCCCACCATCAATAAGATCAAGGCTCTCATGGGAAACGACATCAACGGCATTGATCTGGTCCGGGTTTGGATCTCTTGGCGGGTGATCCCCTTGAGCCACCGCCCCGGCTTAATGTGTGCTTACACAGGCCGGAAGGATGACCCTCTGCGGCACAGTCCCAACGATCTTCCTGAGGACGTCGTGGACGACATGACCAAGTCTCTCCTGAATGAGAGCTTAGCCGACTGTGGGAGAACCGGCTTAAACCCCTTCTGCCAAGCTAACCCGGCTCCGGCGGTAAGCCACTGACCTAAACACCTTGGTTTTCCTTTTAATAGTTTTCATCTGAACTTTAAGAAATCCTTGTTGTATGTTTCAAGCTACTGACAAGTTCTGGAAGGTCAAATATGACCATGAGGCGGCCAAAAAAGCCAGGAAGGCTAAGAAAGCCGCCAGGAGAGCCGCTCCCTGCAAGAAGGGAAGCAGGCCTACTGCCTCAGAGCTGCTTCAGCTAAGTGACAGCTCCGAGTCAGAGGTAACCCCTGAATCTGTAGGCTCTTCTTTTGTTTCTTGTTTATTCCTATCCGCCTTATCGATACTGATCATCAGCACGATGACACCGGAGCAAGTAACCCGGTGACTGAAGAGGTAATGACACTTTCCTCCGACTCGGAGCCCTTGCCAAGGCTGAAAGTCCGAAGAGTAACCCGGAAAGTAAGATTTTCACATCCTTTAGCTTATCAAGATCCTCAATTTCTTTTGAAGCAACAGATTCATGAGAGCCGGCGGCACACCCGGACCAACAAGGACGCAGACCTCTCCTCCGGCTTACCTGAAGCATCAAGGAAGCGCCGGACCGAGGTTATCTCCAACTTATATCCTTTTCATCCTTTGGCAGGTATTACTCGTCAACCGCTCAATTCTTCTGATTCAAATTATCAGGAAACTTCACCTTCCTCTGGTGATTCCATGCAATCTAACCTGCCGGCTTTCAAGACCGCACCCGGGTAACGATGATCATCTTGTGTTGTGCTTATCCTTACTCATGATTTTGTACTAACCTTTTGTCCTTTCAGTGCCCAGGCAAAGCTCAGCAAGAGGGCAAAGAAGAATAAACCGGTCGAAGAGCCGGTCCTGACTGAACCGGAAACTTCAGCTCAAGAACCGCCATCTGCCTCTGCTCCTGAAGCCACCGCTCCAATCGACGAGCCAGTCATAGAGACTTCCGCTAACCCAGAGATCCCCAGCCCAGCTCAGCCGGCCGATGACCCGGACGTCGTAATCACCCGGACAGAGTTTGTCGAGCCGGGGAGACCCACTGCGCTGGCCAAATGCTCCGCCAAAGAAGAACTGTTGGAGCGCCGCAGGGACAGGCTGGAGATCGCGGACTATGCGAATTTGAGCATTGGAGACATCGTCTCAAGTTACATTGGTCAAGTGCACAAGAGCCGGGACTTAGAGATTGACATGGTAAAGCAAATACAACAAAAATCTGAGGTACCGCTCTCTTGCTTACTCCATAGCCATTCTCCCCATGCTAGCCCCCAAGTCTACCACTGATGATAGAATATGTTGTAGACTTAACTTCCGACTTACTTTCATGAACCGGCAATTTGTAAATAGAACCTTTCAACATGCATTAGCCCCCAAGTGCCAAGTGTCTTTGCTTGGAAAGTGCTTGGGACTTTAATGTTGTATAATAATTACTCATACTATAACCCGTAATATGTACAGGCTGCTTGCAAGAAATTTGAAGCTGAGATCTCTGAACTGAAGAACCGCCTGAAGACTCAGGAAACTGAGACCTGGAAGGCCAACGCTAAATTTGAGTTCAGTGTTGCTGCACAAGAGAAGCTGAAGAAGAAGTTTGAAACCGAAAGAAAGACTTGGGCCGAGGAGAAAACTGCTCTGGTCAGCCGGGCCGAACAGGCGGAGGCGGCTCTGACGGAGAGAACCGCCGAACTCTCTGGCTTAAAACGTCATGTGTCACAGATGGTCGCCGCAATCTTCGGTAAGTCATTTTGCAGGCTTTCAACAAGTTTACATTCTTTATGTCTCATAAGCCCCATCATTGCTAGCGGCTTACCATACTTTGTTAAACAGGTCCCAGAAGCGCCAACCTCAATCAGAATGTGCTGACCAAGCTGAAGGCCGTGTACACCTTGGTGGAGCAACTCTACACCGGGTCACAGCGCGCCTTGGCCATTGTGGCCCTGTCCAATGAGGTTCCGACTCAACTGGCGGATGTACTTCGGCGGCTTGCCGTTCTTCCTCAGTGTTTCCAAGAGCTACGACGGGCCTCTGCAAGAGCCGGAGCCATAGCTGCTCTGAGCCGGGCCAAGGCTTTCCTCCTGGAGCTAGACCCGGCGGAGATCGCGCTTGGATACCCCAGTCTGAAGGAAGATGGCACTCCCTTTGATCAAAAAGACTTTGCTGCCTGCGTGAAGAGTGTGCGCCCGGTGGCTACCTCGATTGGGAATGACACCGACCTCACCAAGTATCAACCAGGCTATGACTCGGAGAATCAGAGGATCCCCACTCCACGCTACGAAGCAATCAACTTGTTCCCTCCGACTCGTAAGCATACCTTCACCCCAGAAGTTGACCCGGCTGGGTTAATTGACGAGGAGGCGCAATTTGAAGTTTTGAGCGGCATTGACTGGAAATCGTCAACCTTCCAGGTCATGGGAACAACCGGAGGAGCGGAGAGGGATGAGCCGGAAGCTTCGACCCAACAAGCATCTTGACTCTTAGGCGGCCCATGGTTACGCCTTTAAAACAATGCCTCACCTTTTGGACTCGGGGAGTCTTGTAATAGAGTAGGACAAACATGTTAACCTTGTCGTGCCATCGTGCACATGTTGAATGCTTAGCTCCATTGAAGTTGCTTCCTTATATTCCTCCGGGTCATAATTGATCATTTGTTGTCCTTAAGCTCGAATAGCTGTCTTTAACCATCCTGCATAGGAAAACAAGTCACAAGTCTCTGGGCGGCTTACCGCACTGAGAACCATAGACCTTACATATATAACCCGGAATATGAATTAAAAAAATCACCAAAGACTGGCCCCCAATTACATCTTTGATGTAACCATAATAGCATACTTACAAGTCTTCAAGTATAGTTCCGGCTTATGTAACCCGAATAATGAGGTGAAGATCTCAACTCCGGTTTACCAGCATCAAGAATACTTACTATATGTTATCAACATTGTGAATCAAAACTAAGTCGGCAAAGGAAAAGGCCGCCCTTGCACACTGTTGATGTAACCAACAGAACTTGTTATAAGTCAGAAGATCAAAACTTAGGGGCTTCCGGTTCGAATACGACCAGAGAACCGTCCCAAAGGGGTTAAGCGAAGATTCGAATGCGACCATATAGCCCCCAGTGGCTTTGGCGATGCCAATCAAGAGGGTACCGACAGCTATGTTCTCTTTGGTTCGAATACGACCCATGTTTGAACAGGAAGCCCCCAAATGACCTTAAGAGTTGTTTAACGACGCTGATTCGAATACGATCCACGTCGGTTCCCAAAGAGGGTTGAACTATGATTCAAGTATGATCAAAGAAAACTCCCCAATGAGCTCGGCACTTTGCCAATCAAGTGGGTATCGACAGCTATGTTCTCTTTGGTTCGAATACGACCTATGTTTGAACAGGAAGCCCCCAGGTGATTATATTGTTTACGGCTAGATTCGAATACGATCATAAGCCGGATCTACCTCCAAGTGACCATGTGATGTTGTAATAAAAATAACACATTTACCTTTGGAGGAGAAAAGGACAGAGGTCCTGTTTTATTATTTAACATAATATATACATGGCTATAGAGGTATGTACATTATGAGAGCCGGTGGCTCAAGTGTAATAAGGCCGAAGCTGAGCTATGTTCCACGGCCGACGGGTCTCTTCCTCCGACTTGCGTGAATCTTTATGCTCCCGAACGTCAATAAGGTAGTATGACCCATTGTGCAAGTTCTTGCTGACCACAAAGGGCCCTTCCCAAGGCGGGGATAGCTTGTGTGCATCTGTTTGATCTTGGATGAGCCGGAGCACCAGATCACCTTCCTGGAAGACCCGGGACTTAACCCGGCGACTGTGATAACGGCGCAGGTCTTGTTGGTAAATCACTGAGCAAGCTGCTGCCACGTCACGCTGTTCGTCCAACAAGTCAAGAGCATCTTGGCGTGCCTGTTCATTATCCGCCTCAACATAAGCCGCCACTCGAGGCGAGTCATGACGAATGTCACTGGGGAGGACTGCTTCCGCTCCATAAACCATGAAGAAAGGCGTGTAACCCGTAGACCTGTTAGGAGTAGTATTGATGCTCCATAGCACGGAGGGTAACTCCTCCACCCAACAACCCGGCGTCCGTTGCAAAGGGACCAAAAGCCGGGGCTTAATGCCCTTCAAGATCTCCTGATTAGCTCTCTCAGCTTGACCATTGGATTGAGGATGAGCCACTGATGAAACATCAAGTCGAATATGCTCTCGTTGACAAAACTCCTCCATGGCGCCCTTAGACAGATTGGTACCATTTTCAGTTATAATGCTGTGTGGAAAGCCGAAGCGAAATATCACCCTTTTCATGAACTGAACCGCCGTGGCCGCGTCACACCTGCTAACTGGCTCTGCCTCAACCCACTTTGTGAACTTGTCAACTGCCACCAAAAGGTGGGTCTTCTTATCCTTGGACCTTTTAAAAGGCCCAACCATATCAAGCCCCTAGATCGCAAATGGCCAAGTAATTGGAATCATCCTCAGCTCCTGAGCTGGCACATGAGCCCGTCGCGAGAACCTTTGGCAACCATCACATTTACTGACCAAGTCCTCCGCATCAGCATGAGCCGTCAGCCAATAAAAACCATGACGAAAAGCCTTGGCCACAAGAGATTTTGAGCCGGCATGATGGCCACAATCCCCCTCGTGAATCTCACGCAAAATATCTTGGCCTTCCTCAGGGGAAACACAACGCTGGAAAGTTCCAGTGACACTGCGGCGATGTAGCTCACCATTGATAATTATCATTGACTTAGACCGCCGGGTTATCTGTCTGGCCAAAGTTTCATCCTCAGGCAACTCTCCTCGGGTCATGTAAGCCAAGTATGGTACTGTCCAGTCTGGGGTGATGTGGAGAGCCGCCACCAACTGTGCTTCCGGGTCAGGGATAGCCAAGTCTTCCTCTGTAGGTAACTTAACAGAAGGGTTATGCAAGACGTCCAAGAAAGTATTAGGCGGCACCGGCTTCCGCTGAGAGCCCAGCCGGCTTAGTGCATCAGCCGCCTCATTGTTCCTGCGATCGATATGCTCTACTTGGTAACCCTGAAAATGTCCAGCAATGGCATCAACTTCACGGCGATAAGCCGCCATGAGAGGGTCCTTGGAATCTCACTTGCCTGATACTTGTTGAGCCACTAAGTCTGAGTCGCCGAAGCACCTTACCTGGCTCAAGCTCATCTCCTTAGCCACCCGAAGACCATGGAGCAAGGCCTCGTACTCAGCCGCATTGTTAGTGCAAGGAAACATCAACCGTAGCACATAATGAAACTTGTCACCTTTAGGGGAAGCCAATACAACTCCATCCCCCGAGCCCTCCAATTGCCTAGACCCATCGAAGTGAATAGTCCAATATGTATTATCCGGCTTTTCTTCGGGCACTTGTAGCTCTGTCCAATCGTTGATGAAATCCACCAAAGCTTGAGATTTAACAGCAGTGCGCGGTACGTATTTCAGACCATGAGGCCCGAGCTCTATAGCCCACTTAGCCACTCTTCCTGTGGCTTCTCTGTTTTGGATGATATCTCCAAGGGGAGCAGAACTAACCACAGTGATGGGGTGACCTTGGAAATAATGCTTAAGCTTCCGGCTTGCCATGAACACACCATAAACAAGCTTCTGCCAATGCGGATACCGCTGTTTGGACTCGATGAGCACTTCACTGACGTAATAAACCGGCCGCTGAACCAGATACTCCTTACTCTCTTCCTTGCGCTCCACCACCACAGCCACACTGACGGCTCGTGTGTTAGCAGCTACATACAGTAATAAGGGCTCCTTGTCAACCGGAGCAGCAAGGACTGGGGGCTCAGCCAGCTGTCTCTTCAAATCCTCAAAAGCAGTATTAGCAGCATCATTCCAGACAAAGTCATCAGTTTTCTTCATCAACTGGTACAGTGGCATGGCCTTTTCACCCAAACGGCTTATAAACCGGCTCAAAGCAGCGATGCGGCCTGCTAGACGCTGGACGTCGTTGATGCACGCCGGCTTAGCCAGAGAGGTGATTGCCTTTATCTTTTCCGGGTTAGCTTCAATGCCTCTGTTGGAAACCAGGAAACCCAAGAGCTTGCCTGCAGGAACACCAAAAACACACTTGGCCGGGTTAAGCATCATCTTGTAAACCCGGAGATTATCAAAGGTTTCTCTAAGGTCATCTACCAGGGTCTCCTTCTCCCTGGACTTAACCACGATATCATCCACATAGGCGTGAACATTGCGCCCAATCTGGTTATGAAGACAATTCTGCACACAACGCTGGTAAGTCGCCTGTGCACTCTTGAGTCCAAAAGGCATAGACACATAACAGAAGGCTCCAAAGGGAGTGATGAACGCCGTCTTCTCCTGGTCCTTAACTTCCATTTTAATCTGATGGTATCCAGAATAAGCATCCAAGAAACTTAAGCGTTCACAATCCGCCGTAGCATCAATGATTTGATCAATACGGGGGAGAGCAAAAGGATCAGCCAGACACGCCTTGTTTAAGTCCGTGTAGTCCACACACATCCGCCAGGTGCCATTCTTCTTGAGCACGAGCACCGGGTTAGCTAACCATTCTGGATGAAAGACCTCGACAATAAACCCGGCCGCCAAGAGCCGGGCCACCTCCTCACCAATGGCTTTCCGCCTCTCCTCATTAAACCGCCGAAGGAATTGCCTGACCGGCTTAAATTTCGGATCAATATTGAGAGTGTGCTCAGCGAGTTCTCTAGGTACACCTGGCATGTCAGAAGGTTTCCATGCAAAAATGTCCCTATTCTCACGGATGAACTCGATGAGCGCGCTTTCCTATTTCGGATCCAGATTGGCGCTGATGCTAAACTGCCGAGATGAGTCACCTGGAACGAAATCAACAAGTTTAGTCTCATCAGCTGACTTAAATTTCATTGCCGGCTCATGCTCCGTGGTCGGCTTTTTCAGAGATGTCATATCTGTTGGGTCAACATTATCCTTGTAAAACTTCAGCTCCTCTGTTGCACAAACAGATTCTCCATAAGCCGCGTCCCCTTCCTCACACTCCAAGGCTATCTTTCGGCTACCATGAACCGTAATGGTCCCATTGTGACCCGGCATCTTGAGCTGTAGGTATACGTAACACGGCCGTGCCATGAACTTGGCGTAAGCCGGCCGCCCAAATATGGCATGATACAGACTTCTTATCTTGACCACCTCAAAGGTCAATTTTTCCACCCTGTAGTTGTATTCATCTCCAAAGGCCACTTCCAGTTCGATCTTACCAACTGGATAAGCCGACTTACCAGGCACCACACCATGGAAAATAGTATTGGACTGGCTGAGGTTCTTATCAAACAACCCCATACGACGGAAGGTCTCATAATAAAGGATGTTGATGCTGCTGCCTCCCTCCATGAGCACCTTAGTGAACTTATATCCTCCCACCTGAGGAGCCACCACCGGGGCCAAGTGACCCGGATTATCAACCCGGGGCGGGTGATCCTCCCTACTCCACATGATAGGCTGCTCAGACCATCTTAAATAGCGTGGAACCGTCGGCTCAACAGCATTCACAGCCCTTTTATGAAGCTTCTGATCTCGCTTACACAGACTGGTGGTAAACACATGATACTGTCCACCATTGAGCTGCTTTGGATTGGTCTGGTATCCCCCCTGTTGCTGTTGATGACCCTGGCCGGACTGCTGATTAAAGCCCCCTTGAACGTTCTGAGGATTGGCATTTGAGCCGCCGCCCGGGCCATGAAAGCCGCCGGCGCCTGAGCCATTATTGCCATTAAAGGCGTTGGAATTCTTAAAGGCCTTCATGATTGCGCAATCTTTCCATAGATGAGTAGCTGGCTTCTCCCTTGAGCCATGCCTTGGACAAGGCTCATTCAACAACTGCTCAAGCGTTGGGCCTGAACCGCCGGCTCGGGGAGGTGGCCTCCCTTTACGTTGCTGGTTGTTACCCTATGAGCTGGCATTGGCCACAAACTCCATGCTGCCATCAGCCTTACGCTTGTTACCTCCTTGGTTTGCCGGGTTATGCTGAGGACCCTTGCCATTGCCGTTCTTCTTTCCCTTCCCTGTCCTTTCATCATCTAACGCGGGGTCCTTGGTACTATCAGAGTCGGCGTACTTGACGAGAGCCGCCATCAGCGTACCCATATCATTACAGTCGCGCTTGAGCCGCCCGAGTTTCATCTTCAGGGGTAGGAAACGACAATTCTGCTCCAACATTAAGACTGCAGAGCCGGCATCCATCTTATCAGATGAATGTATTATCTCTTTGACCCGGCGAACCCAATGTGTCGTAGACTCACCCTCCTGCTGTTTACAGCTAGTCAAATCCACAATTGACATAGACTGCCTACAGGTATCTTTGAAGTTTTGGATGAACCGAGCTTTTAGCTCAGCCCAAGACCCGATAGAATTTGGCGGCAGCCCTTTCAACCAAGTGCGGGCAGTCCCATCTAACATCATGGTGAAGTACTTGGCCATCGCCGCTTCGCTGACCTCCAGCAATTCCATGGCCATCTCGTAACTCTTGATCCAGGCTCCGGGTTGTAAATCAGCCGTGTAATTAGGCACCTTCCTAGGTCCTTTGAAGTCCTTGGGTAGACGTTCATTGCGGAGAGCCGGCACTAAACAAGGGACACCTCCAGTCCTCGTAGGGATACCCACGTCGACGGAAGCCGTCGAATAAGCCGGGGGTGTCTGGTAAGCCGTCAACTGAGGCACCTGCTCCGCCTCTTGCCGTGCTCTGTCTTGGGCTGCTACGTGGAAGGCCCCGTTATGAGCCGGGCCGTGGCCAGGTGGCAAGTCATGGCGTCGGACATTACTTGAGCCGGTCGCTGAGACCATGTGTCTGCTATAACTCGGGCTCCGGCCTGGACGAGGGGTTGAATGGATCCTGTCCCGGCTATAAGAGTACGCCTCTTGCTGCGCCAGAGATGTCTGAAGGGGCTCTCTGACCCGGCGGGTTTCAACCGCCATTGGAGAGTCGCCATCAATTGGGAGAGCCGCCAGCCGTGCCGCCGCGGCGACCATGTTTTCCAACGGGTTGGCATAATGACCCGGTGGTATTGGCACGTACTGAGGCGGGGTAGGGTTCACCCGGGGAGGTCCCATCACTTGGGGCTGAATTGGTGTCCCAGCCCCGGGCACTATGATCTCCGGCGGGTTACTAGACCCTGCACCCGGCGTGTTGAAGAGGTTTCGGGGATCGTAAACCGGAGGGAGTCGAGATTGGGCCTTTTGATGCCTCCTTCTCATGACCTCATTGGATGCGTTTTGATCCATCGTGAGCCGGAAGGACTGTGCCTGAATCAGCTGAGTCTGGGCGTCGAGAGCCGCCCTCTCTGCAGCCATCCTGATCCCCTCCGCCGCCAGATCCTCCTTGGCCTTTGCTAGATCCAACTTTAACTGTGCCATCTCCGTGTCATGCTGAACTTGATCCACCGGAGCCACCGTAGCGGTCAACAGGACCGTCAGCTTGTCTGTGAGATCCATCAGCACCTGAGCCGGTGAAGGCACCGGGCTTCCTGACCCGGAGGCGGGGTTTTGAACAGGTTGCGCGCCGGCCATGAAGATTCCAACCCGGCTCGGCGGTTCAAAAGGGTCCGGAATGCTGTCGCCATCGGAACAACCCCTGAGCCTGCCATCTTGGAGTTGATACAACGAGTTTGACTCATCCGTAGACGACTCGCCGTCAGAGCCGGCGGCCGGCTCATCACCAGATCCAGATTCTTCAGAGAGTCCTCCATGAACACATCCCACAAAAGCATGCTTCAAGGCAGGTAGAGCCCGGGCGGGTCGTGCGCACTGAGCCGTCTCGATGAGATTAGCGCAGAGATCCGGCTCAGGGCCCGGCTCACCAATCTTGCCAATGAAGACATGAATTCCGCCGAAGGGGACCCGGTACCCGTACTCAATTGAGCCGGCGTCGGGGCCCCAGTTTGCATCGTCGATGTAGAGCTTGCCGCGACGACTCTTAGTCATCCGGCCCACAGCGTATCCCTTGAGCCCTTCGAAGCTGCCCTTCAAGAACTCAAATCCACCGTGCGCCAGCCCCACGGTGGGCTCCAGCTGTCGTGGAATTATCACGGCAGATGTCCTCGTGCTAGGACTTAGTCGTGGAGCCATCGCAGCTAGGAAGCTTAAAGGGGTTAAACGGGACAAGGAATACGAGGGTTATACTGGTTCGGCCCCTTACGATGAAGGTAAAAACCTACGTCCAGTTGAGGTGGTATTGATTAGGGTTTCGATGACCAGGGTGTTGGGGAACGTAGTAGAAATTCAAAATTTTCTACGCATCACCAAGATCAATCTATGGAGTAATCTAGCAACGAGGGAAGGGGAGTGCATCTACATACCCTTGTAGATCGCGATGCGGAAGCGTTGCAAGAACGCGGATGAGGGAGTCGTACTCGTAGCGATTCAGATCGCGGTTGATTCCGATCTGAGCACCGAAGAACGGTGCCTCCGCGTTCAACACACGTGCAGCCCGGTGACGTCTCCCATGCCTTGATCCAGCAAGGAGAGAGGGAGAGGTTGGGGAAGACTCCATCCAGCAGCAGCACAACGGCATGGTGGTGATGGAGGAGCATGGCAATCCCGCAGGGCTTCGCCAAGCACCGCGGGAGAGGAGGAGGAGGAGGTAGGGCTGCGCGAGGGAGAGGAAAAACTCATCTATTTGCAGCCCCCAATGCCTCAACTATATATAGGGGAGAGGGAGGGGGTTGCGCCCCCTCTAGGGTTTCCACCCCAAGGGGTGCGGCAGCCCCAAACCCATCTAGGGTGGCGGCCAAGTGGGGGGGAGAGGGAGGCGCACCAGGCATGGGCCTTAAGGGCCCATCTGCCCTAGGGTTTGCCCCCTCTTCTCTCCAGGCGCATGGGCCTTGGTGGGGAGGCGCCCCAGCCCACCTAGGGGCTGGTCCCTTCTCACACTTGGCCCATGTATGCCTCCGGGGCCCTGTGGTCCCTCCCGGTGGACCCCCGGACCCCTCCGGTGGTCCCGGTACACTACCGGTGATGCCCGGAACACTTCCGGTGGCCAAAACCATACTTCCTATATATAAATCTTTACCTCCGGACTATTTCGGAACTCCTCGTGACGTCCGGGATCTCATTCGGGACTCCGAACAACATTCGGTAACCATGTACATACTTTCCCTATAACCCTAGCGTCATCGAACCTTAAGCGTGTAGACCCTACGGGTTCGGGAACCTATGCAGACATGACCGAGACGTTCTCCGGTCAATAACCAACAGCGGGATCTGGATACCCATGTTGGCTCCCTCATGTTCCACGATGATCTCATCGGATGAACCACGATGTCGGGGATTCAATCAATCCCGTATACAATTCCCTTTGTCTATCTGTTGAGGATATAGACCTTAGAGTCACCCGCCAGGAGGGGCCGGGTTACTCGTATGTTCATTGCCAGAAGCCCGGAGCCAAGCTTGAAGATGATGGGCCAGAGATGGGCTAAGACCCGGATATGGTTTAAGGCCCGTAGTTACAATCATTATCATGGTAGAACTTGTAGTGTAAGGCAAGTATAGTTGAGAGTCCGAGCCGGACACTCTTATGAGCCAGCCAGGACTCTAAGGGCTGCTGGGCGTCAGCCTCCCTATATAAAGGGACGACCCGGCAGCGGTTTAGGGACAAGAACAATCTCCTCGAGAGCCGGGCATAGCAGTTTAGCTCCCTGGCGATCGTAACCCTAATCAATACCACCTCAGACTGGACGTAGGCTTTTACCTTCACCGTAAGGGGCCGAACCAGTATAAACCCTCGTGTTCCTTGTCCCGCATTAACCCCTTCAAGCTTCCTAGTAGCGATGGCTCCACGACTAAGTCCTAGCTCGAGGACATCTGCCGTGACAATTCCACGACAGTTGGCGCCCACCGTGGGGCCAGCGCACGGTGGATTTGAGTTCTTGAAGGGCAGCTTCGAAGGGCTCAAGGGATACGCTGTGGGCCGGATGACCAAGAGTCGTCGTGGCAAGCTCTACATCGACGATGCAAACTGGGGCCCCGACGCCGGCTCAATTGAGTATGGGTACCGGGTCCCCTTCGGCGGAATTCATGTTTTCATTGGCAAGATTGGTGAGCCGGGCCCTGAGCCGGATCTCTGCGCCGATCTCGTCAAAACGGCTCAGCGCGCACGACCCGCCCGGGCCCGGCCTGTCTTAAGGCGCGCTTTTGTGGGATGCATCCATGGAGGGCCCTCTGATCCATCTGGGTCTGGTGATGAGGCGGCCGCCGGCTCTAACGCGAATCGGCCACCGATGAGTCAAACTCGTTGTACCAACTTCAAGATGGCAGGCTCATGGGCTGTTCCGATGGTGACAGTATTCCGGACCCGTTTGAGCCGCCGAGTCAGGTTGGAGTCTTTATGGCCAGTGCGCAGCCTGTTCAGAACCGCGCTGCTGGAGCAGGAAACCCGGTGCCTTCTCCGGCTCAGGTGCTGATGGATCTCACGGACAAGATGACGGCCCTGTTAACCGCCGCGGTTGACCCGGCAGATCAAGCTCAGCACGATGCCGAGGTGGCGCAGTTAAAATTGGATCTAATAAAAGCTAAAGAGGATCTCGCAGCGGAAGGGATCAGGCTGGCTGCGGAAAGGGCGGCTCTCGATGCCCAAACTCAGCTGATTCAGGCGCAGTCCTTCCAACTCACGATGGATCAGAACGCGGCCAATGAGGTCATAAGAAGAAGGCATCAAAAGGCCCAATCTCGACTCCCTCCGGTTTACGATCCACGCAACCTCTTCAACACGCCAGGTGCAGGGTCTAGTAACCCGCCAGGGGTCATAGCGCCCGGGTCTGGACCCCTTATTCAGCCACGAGTGATGGGGCCACCCCATATGCCCCCTGCCCCGCCTCAGTACGTGCCAATACCCCCGGGTCATTATAATAACCCGCTGGAGAACATGGTCGCTGCGGCAGCACGGCTGGCGGCTCTCCCAGTTGACGGCGACTCTCCGACGGCTATTGAAACCCGCCGGGTCAGGGAACTCCTTCAGACGGCACTGGCACAACAGGAGGCGTACTCCTACAGCCGGGATAGGATCCACTCGACCCCTCGTCCGGGTCAGAGCCCGAGTTACAGCAGGCACATGGTCTCAGTAACCGGCTCAAGTAACGTCCGACGCCATGACCCGCCCCCTGGCCATGGCCCGGCTCATAATGGAGCCTTTTACGCAGCAGACCAGGACAAAGCGCGGCAAGAGGCGGAGCAAGTGCCTCAATTGACGGCTTACCAGACCCCCCGGCTTATCCGACGACTTCCGTTGATGTGGGTATCCCTACCAGGACCGGGGGCGTCCCTTGTTTAGTGCCAGCTATCCGTAATGAACGTCTACCTAAGGACTTCAAGGGCCCTAGGAAGGTGCCTAACTACACAGCTGACTTACAACCCGCAGCCTGGATCGAGAGTTATGAGATGGCTATGGAGCTGCTGGAGGTCAGTGAGGCGGCCATGGCCAAGTATTTCACCATGATGTTAGATGGAACTGCCCGCACTTGGTTGAAAGGGCTACCACCGAATTCCATTGGGTCTTGGGCTGAGCTGAAAGCCCGGTTCATCCAAAACTTCAAAGATACCTGTAGGCAGTCTATGTCAATTGTGGATTTGACTAACTGTAAGCAGCAGGAGGGTGAATCCACGACCCATTGGGTTCGCCGGGTTAAGGAGATCATACATTCATCAGATAAGATGGATGCCGGCTCTGCAGTCTTAATGTTGGAACAGAATTGTCGCTTCGTGCCCCTGAAGATGAAACTCGGGCGGCTTAAGCGCGACTGTAGTGATATGGGTACACTAATGGCGGCTCTTGTCAAGTACGCCAATTCCGATGGTACCAAGGATCCCCCTTCAGATGATGAAAGGACAGGGAAGGGAAAGAAGAACGGCAATGGCAAGGGTCCTCAGTTTAACCCGGGGAACCAAGGAGGAGGCAAGCGCAAGGCCGATGGTAGCCTAGAGTTTGTAGCCAACACCAACTCCCAAGGCAATAACCAGCGACGCAAGGGGAGGCCCCCTCCCCGAGGCAGCGGGTCAGGACCTTCACTGGAGCAGCTGTTGAATGAGCCTTGTCCGAGGCACGGCTCTAGAGAGAAGCCGGCGACTCATCTGTGGAAGGATTGCGCAATCATGAAGGCCTTTAAAAACTACAATGGCCCGGGCGGCGGCTCAGGTGCCGGCGGCTCAGGCGCCGGTGGCTTTCATGGCCCGGGGGGCGGCTCAAATTCTGGTCCTCAGAACGGTCAAGGGGGCTTTAATCAACAGTCTGGCCAGGGTCATCAACAGCAGCAGGGGGGTTATCAGACCAATCCAAAGCAGCTCAGCGGTGGACAGTATCATGTGTTTACCACTAGTTTGTGCAAATGAGATCAGAAGCTTCACAAGAGGGTTGTGAATGTTGTTGAGCCGGCGGTCCCACGCTACTTACGGTGGTCTGAGCAGCCTATAGTGTGGAGTAGGGAGGATCACCCTCCCCGGGTGGATAACCCGGGCCACTTGGCCTTAGTGGTGGCTCCTCAAGTGGGAGGATATAAGTTCACAAAGGTACTCATGGATGGAGGCAGCAGCATCAACATCCTCTATTACGAGACTTTTCGCCGTATGGGGTTGGTTGATAAGAACCTCAGCCAGTCAAACACTATCTTCCATGGCGTGGTACCTGGTAAGTCGGCTTATCCAGTCGGCAAGATCGAATTGGAAGTGGCTTTTGGTGATGAGAACAACTACAGGGTGGAGAAATTGACCTTTGAGGTGGTCAAGATAAGAAGTCCATACCATGCTATATTTGGACGGCCGGCTTACGCCAAGTTCATGGCACGGCCGTGTTATGTATATTTACAGCTCAAGATGCCGGGTCACAGTGGGACCATTACGGTTCATGGCAGCCGGAAAGTGGCTCTGGAGTGTGAGGAAGGTGATGCGGCTTATGCAGAATCTGTTTGTGCTACAGAGGAGTTGAAGTTTTACAAGGACAATGTTGACCCAACAGATATGACCTCACTGAAAAAGCCGACTACGGAGAATGAACCGGCGATGAAATTTAAGTCGGCTGATGAAACTAAGCTTGTTGATTTTGTTCCAGGAGATTCATCTCAGCAGTTTAGCATCAGTGCCAATCTGGATCCAAAATAGGAAAGCGCGCTCATCGAGTTCATCCGTGAGAATAGGGACATCTTCGCATGGAAACCCTCTGACATGCCAGGTGTACCTAGAGAACTCGCTGAGCATACTCTCAATGTTGATCCGAAATTTAAGCCGGTCAGACAGTTCCTTCGGCGGTTTAATGAAGAGAGGCGGAAAGCTATTGGTGAAGAAGTGGCCCGGCTCTTGGCGGCCGGGTTTATCGTGGAAGTCTTTCACCCAGAGTGGTTGGCTAACCCGGTGCTCGTACTCAAGAAGAATGGCACCTGGCGAATGTGTGTGGACTACACAGACTTGAACAAGGCGTGTCCGGCTGATCCTTTTTCCCTCCCCGTATTGATCAAATCATTGATGCTACGGCAGGTTGTGCACGTTTAAGTTTCTTGGATGCTTATTCCGATTATCATCAGATTAAGGTGGCAGTTAAGGACCAGGAGAAGACGGCGTTCATCACTCCCTTTGGAGCCTTCTGCTATGTATCTATGCCCTTTGGACTCAAGTGTGCACAGGCAACTTACCAGCGTTGTGTACAGAACTGTCTTCATAAGCAGATCGGGCGCAATGTTCACGCTTACGTGGACGATATTGTGGTTAAATCCATCAAAGAGGAAACCCTGATAGATGATTTAAGGGAAAACTTTGATAATCTCCGGGTCTATAAGATGATGCTTAACCCGGCCAAGTGTGTCTTTGGTGTTCCTGCAGGCAAGCTTTTGGGCTTCTTGGTTTCTGACAGAGGCATTGAGGCTAACCCGGAGAAGATCAAGGCCATCACCTCCCTAGCTAAGCCGGCGTGTATAAATGACGTTCAGCGCTTGGCGGGTCGCATCGCTGCTTTAAGCCGGTTTATAAGCCGTTTGGGTGAGAAGGCCATGCCCTTATATCAGTTGATGAAGAAAACTGATAACTTTGTCTGGAATGATGCAGCTAATACCGCCTTTGAGGATTTGAAGAAGCAGCTGGCAGAGCCCCCAGTCCTTGCTGCTCCGGCTGATAAGGAGCCCTTATTGCTGTATGTGGCGACAAACGCACGAGCCGTCAGTGTGGCTATTGTGGTGGAGCGCAAGGAGGAGGGTAAGGAGCATCCGGTTCAGCGGCCGGTTTATTATGTCAGCGAAGTGCTCATTGAATCCAAGCAGCGGTACCCGCATTGGCAGAAGCTTGTGTATGGTGTGTTCATGGCGAGCCGGAAACTTAAGCATTATTTTCAGGGTCATCCCATCACTGTGGTCAGTTCTGCCCCTCTTGGTGATATCATTCAAAATAGAGAGGCCACAGGGAGAATTGCTAAGTGGGCTATAGAACTTGGACCTCATGGTCTCAAATATGTGCCACGCACTGCTGTTAAATCTCAGGCTTTGGTAGATTTCATCAATGATTGGACAGAGTCACAAGTGCCTGAGCAAAAGCCGGATAACACATATTGGACTATTCACTTTGATGGGTCCAGGCAGTTGGAGGGCTCGGGGGCTGGCGTTGTATTAGCTTCCCCTAAAGGTGATAAGTTCCATTATGTGCTACAGTTGATGTTTCCTTGCACTAACAATGCGGCTGAGTACGAGGCCTTGCTCCACGGTCTTCGGATGGCTAAGGAGATGAGCTTGAGCCGGGTAAGGTGCTTCGGTGACTCAAACTTGGTGGCTCAACAAGTATCAGGCAAGTGGGACTCTAAGGACCCTCTAATGGCGGCTTATTGCCGCGAAGTTGATGCCATTGCTGGGCACTTTCAGGGCTACCAAGTAGAGCACATTGATCGCAGGAAAAACGAGGCGGCTGATGCTCTGAGCCGGCTAGGCTCTCAGCGAAAGCCGGTGCCGCCTAACACTTTCCTGGACGTCCTGTATAGCCCTTCGGTTAAATTGCCTAGGGAGGAAGACTTGGCCGTCCCTGACCCGGAGGCACGACAGGTGGCGGCTCTCCATGTCATACCAGACTGGACAACGCCATATCTGGCTTACATGACCCGGGGCGAGTTGCCTGATGATGAAACTTTGGCCAGGCAAATAACCCGGCGGGCCAAGTCAATGATTGTTATCAATGGCGAGTTGCATCATCGCAGTGTTACAGGAGCATTTCAGCGTTGTGTTTCCCCTGAGGAAGGTCAAGAGATCTTGCGTGAGATCCATGAAGGGGATTGTGGCCATCACGCCGGCTCAAAGTCCCTTGTGGCCAAGGCTTTTCGTCATGGTTTTTATTGGTTGACGGCTCATGCTGATGCAGAGGACTTGGTCAGTAAATGTGATGGTTGCCAGAGGTTCTCACGACGGGCTCATGTGCCGGCTCAGGAGCTGAGGATGATCCCAATTACTTGGCCTTTTGCGGTCTGGGGGCTTGATATGGTTGGGCGTTTTAAAAGGTCCAAGGATAAGAAGACCCACCTCTTGGTGGCAGTTGATAAATTCACAAAGTGGGAGGAAGCTGAGCCAGTTAGCAAGTGCGATGCAGCCACGGCGGTTCAATTTATGAAAAAGGTGATTTTCCGCTTTGGCTTTCCGCACAGCATTATAACTGACAATGGCACCAATCTCTCCAAAGGCGCCATGGAAGAGTTTTGTCAATGAGAGCATATCCGACTTGATGTTTCCTCAGTGGCTCATCCTCAATCCAATGGTCAAGCTGAGAGAGCTAACCAGGAGATTCTGAAGGGCATCAAGCCCCGGCTTTTGGTCCCTTTGCAACGGACGCCGGGTTGTTGGGTGGAGGAATTGCCCTCCGTCTTATGGAGCATCAACACTACTCCTAACAGGTCTACAGGCTTCACGCCTTTCTTCATGGTTTATGGAGCAGAAGCAGTCCTCCCCAGTGACATCCGTCACGACTCACCTCGCGTGGCGGCTTATGTTGAGACGGATAATGAACAGGCGCGCCAAGATGCTCTGGACTTGTTGGACGAACAGCGTGATGTGGCAGCAGCCCGTTCAGTGATTTACCAACAAGACCTGTGCCGTTATCATAGCCGCCGGGTCAAATCCCGGGTCTTCCAGGAAGGCGATCTCGTGCTCCGGCTCATCCAGGATCAAACAGATGCACACAAGTTATCCCCACCTTGGGAAGGACCCTTTGTGGTCAGTAAGAACTTGCACAACGGGTCATATTACCTCATTGACATTCGGGAGCACAAAGATTCACGTAAGTCGGAGGAAGAGACCCGTCGGCCGTGGAACATAGCTCAGCTTCAGCCTTACTACACTTGAGCTACCGGCTCTCGTGGTGTACATATTTCTTTCAGCCATGTATATATTATGATAAGCAATAAAGCAGGACCTCTGTCCTTTTTTCTCCTCCAAATACGCACGTGTTGTTCTTATTGCAAGATTACATGATGATTTAAAGGAGGAGCCGGCTTATGATCGTATTCGAATTTAGCCGTAAGCAGTAAAGTCACTTGGGGGCTTCCTGTTCAAACATGGGTCGTATTCGAACCAAAGAGAACATAGCTGTCGATACCCTTTTGATTGGCAATGTGCCGAGCTCATTGGGAGGTTACCTTTGGTCATATTTGAATCATAGTTTAACCCCTCTGAGAACCGACGTGGATCGTATTCGAATCAGCGTCGCTAAACAATTCTTAAAGTCACTTGGGGGCTTCCTGTTCAAACATGGGTCGTATTCGAACCAAAGAGAACATAGCTGTCGGTACCCTCTTGATTGGCATCGCCACACCCACTGGGAGCTATGTGATCGTATCCGAATCTTAGCTTAACCCCTTTGGGCCGGGTCTCTGGTCGTATTCGAACCGGAAGCCCCTAATTTCCTCTGCTTTATCACAAGTGTATGTTAAGGTGTGTACGGCCGGGTTTCACTTTACCGGCTTAACTTTGGTTTACAGTGTTCGTTGAACACCATGGGTGTCATTACGACAGGTAAATCGGAGTTAAGATACCAACCTTGTTACCCGGGTTATTTAAACTGGAAGTATGCTTACAGGCCGCTAAGTGTGTTATTACGGCTGTATTAAGGATATCATGGAGGACCAGTCTTTTTTGATTCATATTCCGGGTTATTTATCCACAGCACCTGATTCTCAGGACGGTAAGCCGCCTTGAGACTTGTGATTTGCCTTTCTATGCAGGATACTTAAAGGCACCTCTTTGAGGTTGAGAAAAACAAAGGGATGGTTATAACCCGGAGAAACATCAAAGAGACAACTTCAAAGGACTTTCGCATTCAATACATGCACGATGGCACGACAGAGATGAACTGTTGCACCTACTCTATTACAAAAACTCATCAAGTCTAAAAACGGGTGGAGCCTTGTTTGGTAAACCGCCAGCCGAGTCACGATGCCCGCTGAGTTGAAGTCTCCGGCTCGTTCCTGTCTTCTCCTCCGGTTGATCCCAAGACCTGGAAGGTTGATGACTTCCAGTCGATGCTGCTGAGAGCTTCGAATTGGGCTTCCTCATCAATTAACCCGGCCGGGTCAATCTCCGGGGCGAAGGTGTGCTGACGAGCCAGAGGGATCAGGTTGAGGGCTTCATAGCGAGGGGTTGGAATCCTCTGATTCTCCGCATCATAACCCAGTTGGTACTTGGTCAGATCCGTGTCATTCCCGATAAGGGTGGCCACCGGGCGTACCGCCTTCACGCAGGCTGCGAAATCCTTCTGGTCGAAAGCTGAGCCGTCTTCCTTCAGGCTTGGATAACCCAGGGCGATGTCTGCCGGGTCTAGCTCCGGCAGGAATGCCTTGGCCCGGCTCAGCGCGGCGATTGCTCCGGCTCTCGCAGAGGCCCGTCGCAGCTCTTGGATCCGCTGAGGCAGAACGGCGAGCCGGCGCAGGACTTCGGCCAGGTGAGTTGGCACCTCGTTGGATAGGGCCACCACAGCTAAGGCACGCTGTGACCCGGTGTAGAGCTGTTCCACCAGGGTATACACGGCCTTTAGCTTGGTGACCACACTCTGGTTGAGGTTGGCACTTCTGGGGCCTGTTTAACAGAATCAGATAAGCCGGCGGCAAGGATGAACAGTGAGATATAAATATTCCAACATTGATGAAAGCCGGTGAGGCGACTTACCGAAGATGGCGGCCACCATTTGGGAAACCTGGCGCTTTAGGCTGGAGAGCTCGGCGGTCTTCTCAGAGAGAGCCTTCTCCGCCTGTTCCGCCCGGGTCACCAGTGCGGCCTTCTCTTCGGCCCAGGCTTTTCGCTCAGCATCAAACTCGGTCTTCAACTTTTCTTGAGTGGCGTTTGCCTTCCGGGTCTCCATCTCCTGCATCTTCAGCCGGCTCTTGAGATCCGCAAGGTCAGCCTCTAGCTTCTTGCCCACAGCCTGTATAAATTTCCGGGTTATTAACAGTCATTATATAAGTCCCAAGCGTTTTCCAAGCAAAGACACTTGGCACTTGGGGGCTAATGCATATTGAACGTATCTATCTACATACTGCCGGCTCAATTGAGTAAGCCGGAACCTAAGTCTACAACATATTCAATCATAAGTCGTCGACTTGGGGGCTAGCATGGCAAAGGTAACTATGCAGTAAGTAAGAAGACAGCAGAAGGATACCTCAGATTTTTGTTGGATCTGGTTTACCATGGCGACCTCCGCGTCTCGGCTCTTGTGCACCTGGCTGATGTAGCCAGAGACGAGCTCCCCAATGCTCAAGTTGGTGTAGTCGGAGAGGTCCAGGTTCACCCGGTGGGGCTGCAGCAACTCCCCCTTAGCAGAGCACTTGGCCAGCACGGTCGGTCTCCCCGGCTCAACAAACTCCGTCCGGGTGATTACCATGTCCGGGTCGTCTGCTGGTGGAGCTGAGCCGGAGGCCTCCGGGTTAACTGGAGTTTCTGTAGTGGCCTTGGTAGTTGGGGCAGTGGCCTCAGGTGCCATGTCCTTTGGAGTGGTGGCCTCGGGGGCGGAGGCAGCTCGCGGTTCTTGAGTCGTCATCTCCGGTTCAGGCAAATCCGGCACTCCGGCTGATCTGGTTTTTTTTTGCTCTTTTGGTGAGTTTTGCCTGGGCACTGAAAAGACAGAAGTGTTAAGCACACAAAGAGTAAGTACAGACAAAGATAATGTAAGATGGTTGTCATTACCCGGGCGCGGTCTTGAAAGTCGGAAGACTCGACTGCATAAAGTCGCCCGAAGAAGGGGAGGTCTCCTGATAATTGGAGTCAGAAGAATTGAGTGGCTGACGGATAACACCCGCCAACGGATGAAAAGGGTACAAGTGAGAAAAAACCTCAGTTCGACGCTTCCTTGTTGCGTCGGGTAACCCGGCGGAGAGATCGGTGTCCTTGTTGGTCCGGGTGTGACGCCGGCTTTCATGAACCTGTCGCTTCAAAATAAATTGAGGGTCTTGGTAAGCTAAAGGATGTGAAAAGCTTACTTTCCGGGTTACCCTTCGGACTTTCAGCTGTGGCAAGGGCTCTGAGTCGGAGGAAAGTGACATTACCTCTTCAACCACCGGGTTACTGGCGCCGGTGTCATCCTGTCAATGAGCAAGTGTTGATAAGGCGGACAGCAACAAACAACAAATACAGCAAGAAATTAAAGGCTTGAGGGTTACCTCTGACTCGGAGCTGTCGCTTAATTGCATCAGCTCCGAAGCAGTAGGTCTGCTTCCTTTTTTGCGAGGGGCGGCTTTCTTCGCCTTCCTGGCCTTCTTGGCCGCCTCATGGTCATATTTGACCCGCCAGAACTTATCATCAGCCTAAGAAATACAGTAATGAATTCTTAAAACGGTTCAGATGAAGGTTATATGCAGAAGAAGTTGAAAAGTTAAAGTCAGCGGCTTACCGCTGGGGCTGGGTTGGTCTTGCAGAAGGGGGCTAGCCCGGTCCTTCCGCAGTCTGCCAGACTCTCGTTTAAAAGAGCCTTGGTCTCCTCCTCTACAAAGTCTTCTGGAAGATCGTTGCGGCTGTGTCTCTGCGGGTCATCCTTCCGTCCTGTGTACTCGCACATTAAGCCAGGGCGGCGGCTCAATGGGATCACCCGCCATGAGATCCAGACCCGGACCAGGTCGATTCCATTCAGACCGTTGCCCAGGAGGGCTTTGATTTTGTTGATAGTAGGAAGCAGAGGCTGGCGCTCCGCTTGAGTCAGCTTGTCCGACAGTGGGTGAGTCGGCTCTAGACGTGTTGGGCGAAAGCCGGGCAGCGGGCTTTCATCAGCCGGGGATGTATCTTGGCAGTAGAACCAAGTCATGTTCCAGTCCTTGGGGTGGCTCGGCGGCTCTGCGTAAGGGAAAAGACAGTCCCTACGCCGCTGGATGGAAATGCCACCTAGCTCCAGACTTGGCCCGTTGGCGCACTCATTCTGGCGGTTTAAGTAAAAAAGCTCTCTGAAGAGCAGCAGACTAGGTTCTTCTCCAAGGTAAACCTCGTAGAAGACTTGAAAATTGCAGATGTTGGATACTGAGTTGGGGCCTATATCTTGAGGCCGCAAGTCGAAGAAGTTGAGCACGTCCCTAAAGAACTTTGAGCCGGGCGGTGCGAAGCCCCGGCTCATATGATCTGCGAAAACACTACCTCCCCGTCCTTTGGCTGTGGTCTCTCTTCTGACGGGTCAGGGGCACGGTAGGACATGATTTCCTTCTTAGGCAAGTATCCGGACTTAACAAAGTTGGCTAGAGTCTCGTTGGTGACGTTGGACCTCATCCAGTTGCAAGTGATGGGAGCCTTGGGAGGCATGGTGAAAGTTGGCGGTCTATGACAAAAAGGAAAAATGTCCGGGTTAATTATAAGCCGGAGATCTACAGTTCAAAACTGAGGTGGCGGCTTATGAAGGGGACTAATGATATATACTCAGGTACAGTGGTTTATTTAACCCGCAGGGGCATTCAGAATAAGTTGGTTATCTACGGCCATTACCACAGTTAAGCCGGAGGATTCTACGAAGCATGGTTTTCTTTAAGTCGGAGGATTCTACGGCGCGTGGTTTCTTTAAGCCGGAATTGTAAGCTGCCAAGGTTCAATGGTCGCAGTTTTTACTAAGTGTGGTAAAACAGGTTTCACACATCGCAGTACAACTTTTGGATCAAAATGGTCGGGTAAAATGAAAAATTTCTAGACCTAGAAACAGACGAGCGGATGTTCTTGAGCTCGAACGAAGCATTTATGCAGTGGAAGGAGATCTACGGGCATTTGAAATGAGTCCTAACAACTGCCGCACTAGTTCTATACAAGGCTAAAGATCAAACAAGGGCAGTGACTAGGAGAACTACCGAAGCTTGTGGCAATGGCGATGAACACGAAGAACACGGACGAACCCTACGGTAGATCTATCCTACGGGACAAGCAAGACTTACCGGAGCTGGAGAGCCGCGGAGGTTGTCACGTTTCTCTGGTCCGTTCAGGGTGATGCAGCGGCCTGAGCTGGTGACGACGAGGAGACCCGTGGCGGCGACGGCGGCGGAGCTCGAGCAGCACGGGACAGTGAGAGGAGGAAGATGACAGAGAAGGGAGCGTGAGAAGAGCCCGTCGGGCCGGCCTATTTATAAGGCAAGGTCATAAGTGGGCGCGAGATTCAAGGAGACCACGGCGTGGTTATCTCCCCACAAAACGCCTCGATTTTCGGGATAACAGTAAAAGCAAAGATCCGTTGCGGATCTGGCGGAGTAAAAACGGACTTAATGGAGGATGACGTCACGACGGATTATCCGGAGTCCAGAGGATGACGTCACGCCGGGTTATGGATTTCACATGAATGGTAAGCCGGAGATTTTTTCTGTCAGAAGAGTTGAAGATTGACATGAGCCGGCTCAAATCAATCTGGGGCCTAATGTTGAGGATATAGACCTTAGAGTCACCCGCCAGGAGGGGCCGGGTTACTCGTATGGTCATTGCCAGAAGCCCGGAGCCAAGCTTGAAGACGATGGGCCAGAGATGGGCTAAGACCCGGATATGGTTTAAGGCCCGTAGTTACAATCATTATCATGGTAGAACTTGTAGTGTAAGGCAAGTATAGTTGAGAGTCCGAGCCGGACACTCTTATGAGCCGGCCGGGACTCTAAGGGCTGCTGGGCGTCAGCCTCCCTATATAAAGGGACGACCCGGCAGCGGTTTAGGGACAAGAACAATCTCCTCGAGAGCCAGGCATAGCAGTTTAGCTCCCTGGCGATCGTAACCCTAATCAATACCACCTCAGACTGGACGTAGGCTTTTACCTTCACCGTAAGGGGCCGAACCAGTATAAACCCTCGTGTTCCTTGTCCCGCATTAACCCCTTCAAGCTTCCTAGTAGCAATGGCTCCACGACTAAGTCCTAGCTCGAGGACATCTGCCGTGACAATTCCACGACACTATCGGTATGTTACTTGCCCGAGATTCGATCGTCGGTATCCCGATACCTTGTTCAATCTCGTTACCGGCAAGTCTCTTTACTCGTTCCGTAACTCACATCATCCCGTGATCAACCCCTTGGTCACACTGTGCACATTATGATGATGTCCTACCGAGTGGGCCCAGAGATACCTCTCCGTTTACACGGAGTGACAAATCCCAGTCTCGATTCGTGCCAACCCAACAGACACTTTCGGAGATACCTGTAGTGCACCTTTATAGCCACCCAGTTACGTTGTGACGTTTGGTACACCCAAAGCATTCCTACGGTATCCGGGAGTTGCACAATCTCATGGTCTAAGGAAATGATACTTGACATTAGAAAAGCTCTGAGCAAACGAACTACACGATCTTGTGCTAGGCTTAGGATTGGGTCTTGTCCATCACATCATTCTCCTAATGATGTGATCCCGTTATCAACGACATCCAATGTCCATGGTCAGGAAACCGTAACCATCTATTGATCAACGAGCTAGTCAACTAGAGGCTTACTAGGGACATGGTGTTGTCTATGTATCCACACATGTATCTGAGTTTCCTATCAATACAATTCTAGCATGGATAATAAACGATCATCACGAACAAGGAAATATAATAATAACCAATTTATTATTGCCTCTAGGGCATATTTCCAACACAGGGAGCTTGATCGCTATGCCTGGCTCTCGTCGAGATCTTACTTGTCCCTAAACCGCCGCCGGGTCGCCCCTTTATATAGAGAGGTTGACGCCCAGCGGCTCTCAGAGTCCCGGCCGGCTCATAAGAGTGTCCGAGCCGGACTCTCAACTATTCTTGTCTTACACTACAAGTTCCACCATAATGGCGGTTATCACTACGGGCCTTAAGCCATCTCCGGGTCTTAAGCCCATTATTGACCCGCCGTCTTCAAGCTCGGTACTGGGCTTCGTGTGATGACCATTATGAGTAACTCGGCCCCTCCTGGGCGGGTGACTCTAATGGTTATATCCTCAACACCGCGTGATCCTAAATTTTTTTTTAGGGAAATTTGAGGAGACAAGAGTCAAAACTTCTACGTCAGGAGACCTCACCAGAGCGACGAAGGGACTGAGGAGTAAAAAGAAGCCTACTCTCCGATATATATAATCCTAAGACTCAAAACATTTTTGTTCTAGACTCAACAACGCCAGCGATTCGATCAAGCAGGGGGCTCCTAAGTCGGGGATGGCTCTGATTACCAACTTGTAACGCCCACGATGCGGCTATATCTCCCACGTGTCGAGGCACGTCTTAGAGGCATAACCGCATTGTGGTTTTGTCGCAAGAAGGGTCATCTTCACACAATCCCATGTAATGAACAAGAATGGGATAAAGAGTTGGCTTACAATCGCCACTTCACACAATACACAAATATAATCATACATCATCCAAAATACACACATAGACCGACTACGGTCAAGATCCAAATGAAAATAAGATAACCCCAAATGCTAGATCCCCGATCGTCCCAACTGGGCTCCACTACTGATCATCAGGAAAAGACACATGGTAACGACCACGTTCCTCATCGAACTCCCACTTGAGGTCGATCCCATCATCTGCACTGGCATCGTCGGCACCTGCAACTGTTTTGGTAGAATCTGTGAGTCACGGGGACTCAGCAATCTCACACCCGCGAGATCAAGACTATTTAAGCTTATAGGAAAAGATGGTGTAATGAGGTGGAGCTGCAGCAGGCACTAAGCATATATGGTGGCTAACATACGCAAAAGAGAGCGAGAAGAGAAGCAACGGAGCGGTCGTCATCTAGTAATGACCAAGAAGTGATCCTGAACTCCTACTTACGTCATTCATAACTCAAACCGTGTTCACTTCCCGGACTCCGCCGAGAAGAGACCATCACGGCTACACACACAGTTGATGTATTTTAATTGGGTCAAGTGACAAGTTCTCTACAACTGGACATTAACAAATTCCCATCTGCCTCATAACCGCGGGCACGGCTTTCGAAAGATAATACCCTGCAGGGGTGTCCCAACTTAGCCCATCATAAGCTCTCACGGTCAATGAAGGATAAACCTTCTCCCAGAAAGACCCGATCAGTCTCGGAATCACGGTTTACAAGACATTTCGACAATGGTAAAACAAGACCAGCAAAGCCGCCGAATGTGCCGACAAATCCCGATAGGAGCTGCACATATCTCGTTCTCAGGGCACACCGGATAAGTCAAGCTACGAGTAAAACTAGACCTCGAGTTTCCCCGAGGTGGCCCCGCAGGCTGCTTGGTTCGGACCAACACTCGAAGGAGCACTGGCCCGGGGGGGGGGGGTAAAATAAAGATGACCCTCGGGCTCGCGAAAACCCGGGGGAAAGGCTTAGGTGGCAAATGGTAGAACCAAGGTTGGGCCTTGCTGGAGGAGTTTTATTCAAGGCGAACTATCAAGGGGTCCCATAAATCACCCAACCGCGTAAGGAACGCAAACTCAAGGAACATAATACCGGTATGACAGAAACTAGGGCGGCAAGAGTGGAACAAAACACCAGGCATAAGGCCGAGCCTTCCACCCTTTACCAAATATATAGATGCATTAATTGAATAAGAGATATTGTGATATCCCAACATATCCATGTTCCGACATGGAACAAATTTCAACTTCACCTGCAACTAGCAACGCTATAAGAAGGGCTGAGCAAAAGCGGTAACATAGCCAAACAACGGTTTGCTAGGAAAGGATGGTTAGAGGCTGACATGGCAATATGGGAGGCATGATATAGCAAGTGGTAGGTAGCGCAGCATGGCAATAGAGCGAACAACTAGCAAAGCAAAGATAGAAGTGATTTCGAGGGGTGGTCATCTTGCCTGCAAGGTTCTCAGAGTTGTCGAGAGCTTGATCCTCGTAAGCGTACTCAACAGGTTCCTCGTTCACGAACTCGTCTCCCGGCTCTACCCAAAACAAGAGCACAAGCAAACGGAACCACAATCAATTACGAGAAATGCACAAGCAACATGATGCAAAACATGAATGATATGCAAGATATGATATGCGATGCATATGCGTGCTTCGGAAGGGAAATGATGAACAAGGAAGTAACTTGGCAAACCAAGTATGCCACTGGAAAGATAAGATGATTTCGGTTGAAATCGATATAAAGATCACCGGAAACGGATGCACGGTTTGCAAATGAGAAGCAAAACAAGAATGACCCGAATCTACGATTAACAGCATGATAGCACTTAAAATGCAACAAGTAACAATGTTACAGCACTCCAACATAGCAACAAGGCATATGGCAGTAATCTACAGGAGATGCTTGACAAAAAATGAACACTGAGCTATGGCTAGTTCACAACATAACAAGCTCAAACAAGTATGGCAAAAGTGCAAAAGATAACAGGATCACAGACTTAGTGAAATTACTGGACATGGCAGAAAATAGCATCAGGTAGCAATGTTCAGAGCATAAAATCAACATGCTACAGGAACTTAACATAGAAAAAAAGGCATGGAAGTATTCTACTAAATGCATATGACAAGAGTCCCATACTGACCATAAGCCAAAAAGGACCAGAAGATATTGTGGCAACCATGTAAACATAGCAAGTTTCGTTAACAGGTTTCAGACTTGGCAGAAAACAGAGCATGGCAGAAACAATAATATGAAGGCATCTTGGTGAGTTTGATGCACTCACCACAAAGAAATGAATGACAAAACAAGCATACCTACAGCAAGATGGACAATTTACGAAGCTATCCATGGCAAGAACAAAAGCATAGCATGCATGGATCAACTACAACAAGCTTGGCAAAAATGAATATCATGTTAGGAATCTGCTAGAAATATTTTATAGCAAACGTAGAGTAAGATTGAGTCATGATATGGCACTCCATAATTGCAAAAAAGGATATGAATGGATCAATTACCACAATATCTACAAAACATCCTTACTGAACATCACCAAAATATGCATGGATCTTTCTATAGCATCAAGTTTACATGGCAACAAAATAACAGCAGACAAGGACTTAGAAAAAAGTCCCTGAAATCAGAAACATTACGGGGCCTAGTTTGCATGCTTGTGCTAATCACCACAGAGATCACAAAAATACATGGCATACATCCTTGGGAAGATGGCATGGCATAAAACAAAACACATGTAGAGCTCATGCCGATAACATGCACAGATTAAATGATACAAAAATAACAAATCTCCAAGTTCTGAAAAGAACCAGCAGATAACAGCAACTTGCACTCTTGCACGAGAGATTTGGGCATCAAGATGGCCTCTAATGAACATGGTGCAATGGAACAAAATGAAGAGCATCACGAGTCGAACATTTCGATATATTACACGCGCGAAACAGAGCTATATGCAGAGATATACGATGCTATGGACATGTGCACATGCTGTGATAGAAAATGACTTGGAGAATCTCGGGGGTTCGGGAAAAGTCAACGCACGGGAGTTCTTCTGGATCCAGATCGGGGGTCGGCCTCGCTGGAGCTCGTCGGCGACGAGAGAGGCGAGAGAGGCCGCGGCGGCCGTCGTCGGGGGGAAGAGGAGGCGCTCGGGCGCCGGAGGAGGAGGTGGACGGCGCGGCGGCGCTAGCGACGGCGGAGGAGAC
>NC_057799.1:157284797-157302225 GCF_018294505.1 Triticum aestivum | reverse complement strand
GAGCTTCGGCCGCGGCGGCGTACGGGCTGCCACGTGGCGGCCCCCGATTCGTCGGGCGCGGCGGCGGGGAGGTGTCCGGTGGCGGCGGACACGTCCGGCGCGGCGAGAGGGAGCGGGTTAGGGTTTGCCTGCGAACGTTTTTCGGGAGAGATGCATATATATAGGTAGAGGGAGTTAGGAGAGTCTAAATGAGGTGCGGTTTCGTCCACACGATCGTGATCGAACGACCTACAGCATGGAAAAGAGTTTGGTGGGTTTTGGGCTGTTTAGAGAGGGGGTTTTGCTGCAACACACAGAAGGCATCTGCGGTTATCCGGTTAACCGTTGGAGTACCAAACGACCTTCAAATGGAACGAAACTTGACCGGTGGTCTACCGGTGCTATACCAAGGCCACTTGACAAGCCTCGGTCCATTCCGAGAACGTTTGACACCCGCTCACAAAAGAAAACAAGAGGGGTGCACCGGAGGAGATGGGAGCGCCGGATTGCAAAACGGACAATGGGGAAAATGTTCGGATGCATGAGGCGAACACGTATGCAAATGCAAGGCACATGATGACATGATATGAAATGCATGACATGAACAAAATGCAAAACGAAAAACGAAACCCGACCACGAAGGGAATATCATAACACATAGTCAAAAATGACAAGAGTTGAAGTTACAAATATGGAAAGTTACATCCGGGATGTTACACCCTTCACCTGCGAGTAGGAGCCAGCAGGAGGACAAGGAGGAGGAGGAGCAAGTTTGTGGACTCCCGGTGCCTTCGGTTTGTTTAAAAAAAAGACCGACTCTGTCTTCGGGCCGAAATCCAGGCTCGTGAGTTTATATCATGGAGGGGCACGCGTCGTTGAAAGTCCCACCATCGATCCCCTCCCGTTCCCGTCGCCGAGGAAAAGCACCAAGCACCAAACCCTAATTGCCTTCCTTCCTCCCCCCGGCGGCCCGGCTGCCATGTCATCTCCTCCTTCCCGGCGTGGTATCTTGACCACAATCCCGGTCTCCGACGATGGGACCTTCGGCTACTCCGTCCCGCCCCCGGCCCATTGCTCCAGTGCAGCAGCTACACTGCTCCCGTATGTTTCTCGCAAAAAAAAAAAAAACTTCCGTATGAACAACCCCCATGTCGTTTCCATGTTGTGTTCTATCTCCATAGATTAGCATCCTCAGATTTCTCGTGGGAGTGGACTTGTTGTTTAGTTTATAGTACAACGGCAGTATATTTCTGTTCTTCGAAATCGATTTGATTTGTCAATGGTTTTTGGGATCGTGGTGGTGGGTGGATCTTGTGGAGTCTAGTATTTCTCTCCATATATTTAACTACTACTAACATCAAATTGGTCATATCTAGCACGTCGATTATACGGATTATTCATTTATCGCCCTGTATGAATGAATTATGCTTCTCCTCTGCTCATCGAATCCGCCTGCTTGTTCCGCTTCAGGTTTTGGGGTACAGAGCACAAGCCTGCTCCATTGGTACTGCAGCAAGGACAAACCATTCGTGAATCCATTGCCCGCTCCTTGAAGAAAGAGCAAGAGAGCAAGTTTTCGAATTTGTCCGTGCTTCCCAGTTGCCTCCCAGGGGCGCAAAATTTTTCGTCTCTTGGGCTGCCTATTCTGTACCAGCAACCAGATCACTGGGGAATTAGATTTTACACCAGAATTGATCTCAAGGGATCTTTCCACACATACCCTCATGTGGGTGGACCATTTGAGAGCTTAACTGAAGTTAACGATGCTATTGAGCTCTACCTGAGGGGCCGCCAGGAGGAGCAAATGTAAGACTTCTCAACTTTGTTCCTTCTAGGTTTCTGCCTGTCCTGTTTAATTTGTGCCAATACATGCAGTTAGGTAAATGTATAACACAAATTAGGATTTTTTTTTTTGAATAGAGCCAAGTTTGACTATGTAGAAGCTGTCTGTAAATTGTAATAGAAATGCCAGCCTATACTACTTGTGTCTACTTGAAGTTTTCTTTTACTGTATTTGTGAGAATTATTGGAATATTCATAAGTCATATATGCGTAGCTGTAAATTAACAAAGCACATATGAAAACGATCTAGGTATAGTTTGCCAGAATAACAATTTTTACTTTTGGTTGGCTTTTTAACTAGGCACTCCCACATGCATAGCTATGCTTTCTTGTGTGCAAAATAATGGTGATAACCAGAACAATTATGCTAGCGTACCGAGTTCAATTCTGCAAGGAAAGATTGATATGTTTTCTCTTGCATTGAGAACTCGCATGTTAGCAACAGCAGAGTAGCCAGTCTTTTTAATGGACTTTTTGTCAATCTGTTTCCTTCACTTGCGAGAATGTACAGTGTGCCAGCCATTTAAATGATCTGATCTTACTAGGTTTGTGGGATTATCTGGAGTGGAGCTTGCTGTACAAAAGTGCCTTTACTGGCCTGATGGCAGAAGGAAAAAGCATTTGGCGTCCCAACCAATTGATACTACCCGTGATTTTAACCGCCAGCTGGTTGAAGCTCTGGTGGACAAGTATAATGAGGATCACAACCTTTTGGGGGTCTGTTCTCTGTCCCTTCCCCTCTTGCCCTCACTGCTACCAAGGGTTGCACTGTATCTCTCTCTTATCCATTCCTGTAACAATTGAATGCTGATTGAATCCATGCTTCTTTTCAGGATCTTGCATATGAATTCAAAGATATTATGTGCTGCCAATCAATTAGAGATAGTAGGTTTTACAATCATATCAATTTCACTGCGAAGGTTAAAGGAGCTGATGATTTGAACTGCTGCACAGACTAACTATTCTTTGCTGAAGTCATGTATAATCAATCATCCAGTGAATTGTTTGTCATCTGTTTATGTGTGCTGGATCCTACTGCTAATGGTATGATATATTCCGTTCCTGGACTCTTTACATATTTTTGAACTACCTTGAACTTATGTGTCACAGTTTTGTAAGTTGGGTTTCTGGCTCTAGTGTGATCTTTGATACATTAACCTATTTGTCTGCCCCTTTTTCATCTCACATATGATCCTTGAGACTTACATTGGTAGTATCTCGAACTGTATAACCATGACTTTTTATTATATTCAATTTGTCAATTATTTAGGTATGATTGTTATTGTGCTTGATTCGTCATTTGTTAGTTATATTAACAATTCCTACTCTTCGTAATGAAGGTTACTGTTATGGTTGTCACTGTAATGGAAGTCCTGACATGAAGCACCCAAGTTCTGGTTACATAGCTGGCCACACAAGTAACGTGTCTGGTAGATCTTCTAAGATAAACTGCGGAAAGTTTGATGATGAGGACAATGAGGACGAGGTATGCATGATGATTTATTTTCTTTCAAGTTTCCATTCAGCATTTTGTTGCTTGATTCGTTGCTAATTACATGTCTGTTTTTTACAGCTGGAAGCTCAGAAGGCTAGGTTACGATGGTTGTTTGGGGTAATGACATACATACGTGTGTGATATACTTCCTCCGATCCATATTAATTGCCGTTGATTTAGTATAAATATGGATCGGAGGGAGTAGTATTATGTATAGTAACATGATGTTGGTTACTTGCTTATGCCTTGCTTGTATTTTTGATAGGGCTCTGAGCTGAAGCAAATCAGGGACCCACATGGGGCAGAGCAATGGAGAAGAACAGCTGAGCCAGCATTGCAGGTAATGCTATATACTCCTATATCTGTGCGACCTAGTATAATTTATAGTAACGCCATGTTTTTTTGTCGGATGTCCCGCCAAAGGGACTAGCAACATGATGTTGATTATTCCCTGCTTGCTTATCTATTTTCTCTAGGAGCCTACGGTGTTCTCTCCTAGAAAGAGGGCACGTAACATGTAAAGCCAAGGGGAGGTCTGTACTCACAGGCCAAGGAGGGCGCTGGAGTGGAAGACACTTGAACACGGGGTAGCAAACGAGGCCACTGGATTAGCATTTTGCTGTGGAGGGTTTGTGTATTTCACTGCCAGCAGCCCTTGTCGAAATGTTAAGACCAAGTACCATGTAATTTCCTGTTGTTATTTCCTGCTGCCAAGAAATTAAGAATATTTGTAGGAGGCTATGCCTAAGTACTTCTTGCATGTTTCTATGGTGGTTGTGTTTCGCTTGCTGAATTGTTGGACGGACAATAGACGGAACACGATCTATGTGGTGTGTATTGTTGAAACACAATCAACTCTGTTCTGATTTGTGATTGCATGGCACAACCCTAAACCTTGCACAATTAGTATATTTTTGAATATTGGGTACTCCTTCCGCCATATCTCAATTATAAAATGGAGTGATAATACTTCTTTTCTTTTCTTTTTTCTTTTCGAAAAGGGGAACGACCCGGCCTCTCATGATGCACACAACCATCTTTATTAAAAGAAAATAAATAGGTCTGGCATGTACTCCCTCTGTAAACTAATATAAGAGCGTTTACATAACTACTTTAGTGATCTAAATGCTCTTATATTAATTTACGGAGGGAGTACTTAGTATCAACTACCCGGCCTCTCATGATGCACACAACCATCTTTATTAAAAGAAAATAAATAGGCCTGGCATGTACATAGTATCAACTACCCGGCCTCTCATGATGCACACAACCATCTTTATTAAAAGAAAATAAATAGGTCTGACATGTACATAGTATCAACTAAAACGACAAAAAGAAAAAGGAAACACCACAAATGGTGGGTACATACGAAAGATTACATGACTTAACCACATAATCTATTAGTGACATGCCAGCCAAATCGGTTGAGTAACGCATGTGAAATCATCTCCAGATGGTTGCACCTAAAGGCCATGAACCCCATCGTCCCCACGCTGAAGTGATGACCACATACGGATCGATGCGGTGGCTCTGAAGATAACCTGGAAAAAGCTAATAGAGCGAGACCTGTTAAAAATATAGTCATTTTGGCAATTCCAAATTGCCCAAAGTGAGGCAAAAATCCCTACACGGATATGACCCTCAAGTATTTTGTTGATACCAACCAGCCAGTTTCAAACAAATTTGGGATACATGTTGGGGGTGGCAAATTATATGCAACATGAATCGTGTGCCAAATCAAAGCCGCAAAAGGGCAGGAAATAAAAATATGTTGAATTGTTTCATTCTTATCACGAAAACAACACTTCTTACATCCATTCCAGTTTAGTTTAGCCAAATTATCTTTGGTGAGGATCACCTCCCTCTGAACAAACCACATAAACTTTTTAATCTTTAAAGGTACTTTGATTTTTCATATATGCTTTCTACGGAACACAAGCCCCGTATTAACAAGATCTTCATACATAGACCTGACAGTAAACACCCCACCCCACTGGTATTTAGTCTCCATCTAAAGACGCCAGGCACATGAGATAGGTTGACCAACATCAACCTACGAACTAAATGGAGTCACACCGTCCATTTATCTCCAATCAAGGTCCTCCTAAATGGATGTTTAGAGGTGTTGAACCAAGGATCGATTGAACTGTATAATCTTTCTTATGCACAAAGATGAGTACTGAACAACAAGCGGATTGTCCCTAGCCAGGTATCTTCCCAGCCTAGCAACACTGACAACATTCCTACTGCCCATCTCTATCTTATTTAATGAAGGTTACCGTAATGGTTGTCACTGTCATGAAAGTTCTGACATGAAACACCCAAGTTGTACTTTTGGTTACATGGTTGGCAACACAAGTTCCTTTTCTACCGGCTGTACTTTTGGTTACATGGCTGGCCACACAAGTTCCTTTTCTGGTAGATCCAAGATAAATGTGATGAGGACAACAAGAACGAGGTATTCGTGATGATTTATTTTCTGGCAAGTTAGCATTCAGCATTGTGTTGCTTGATTAGTTGCTAATTACATGTCTGTCTTTTACAGCTGGAAGCTCAAAAGGATAGGTTGCAGTGGATGTTCGGGTTAAGAGTATCTATAACCGGACCCCATATTTTTCCCAAACGCCCGGACGGGCTGGACGCAAAATGCCAGGGAGGCAAGCGGAAGCGAGGGGCAGCGGCGCCGTGAGGGAGAGGGAGGAAGGCTGCTCCTAGAGGCGGAGTGAGTGGTTCATCCATTTGGGTCCTGCCGTGTTGTGTGCAGATGTGTCGCCCGACCGTTCGCCCCGTCCATCCCTGGATGCCGCCTGTTTCGCGACCCAAATGAACAAATGTCTGCGTCCGTTTGAGGTCTAGCGTTGGAGTTGGCCTAAGAGCAACTCCAACGCGCCGCCCCATTTTATTCGCGCGTGTCCGTTTGGGTTGAAACGAACATAAATGTTCGTCCAACGCGCCGACCCAAACAGATGCACATTTGCTTTTTGTCCGCCTGCCAACTCATTCTCGGCCCAAATTTAAGCCTCATTTGCATCAACGCGGACACGAATGGTCACGCGCGATGCTCGTCTACTCCTCCCCCTGGTCTGCTAGTCGGCGGCACAGCCATCCCCATTTCCCTCTCTTTCCCAAAAAACTCCCACTTGCTCGTGCTTCGTGCCGCTCGCCATGGACGACGAGCTTGATATGTCTCCAACGTATCTATAATTTTTGATTGTTCCATGCTATTATAGTATCAATCTTGAATGTTTTATATGCAATTATATATCTTTTTTGGTGATTAACCAATTAACTTAGTGGCAAGTGTCAGTTGCTATTTTTTTGCCTCTTTTTGATTTTTCAGGAATTCAGTACCAAACTAAATCCAAATGCCACGAAACTTTTTTACGATTTTTTTGGACGTAAGAGACACTAGAAGCTTCGGGGGGAGACTAGAAGGCAAAGGAGTGGGCCACGAGCCACTTCGGGGCAGGCGCGCCCAAATGCCACGTGGGCCCCTCGTTCCTTTGTTTGACCTAATTCCGACCCTATAAATTCTCTAAAATCGGGAAACCAACAGAGAGCCACTCAAAATACTTTTTCCGCCGCCGCAAGTTCCTATTCTCACGAGATCCCATCTAGAGGCCTTTTTTGACATCCTGCCGGAGGGGGAATCGATCACGGAGGGCTTCTACATCAACCTTGCTGCCCTTCCGATGATGTGTGAGTAGTTTACCACAGACCTACGGGTCCATAGCTAGTAGCTAGATGGCTTCTTCTCTCTCTTTGATTTTCAATACGATGTTCTCCTCGATGTTCTTGGAGATCTATTCGATGTAATCCTTTTTTGCGGTGTCTTTGTTGGGATCTGATGAATTGTGGGTTTATGATCAAATTATCTATGAATATTATTTGAGTCTTCTGTGAACTCTTTTATGCATGATTATTATAGCTTTGTATTTCTCTCCGATCTATCCATTTGGTTTGGGTAACTTGATTGATTTATTTTGCAATGGGAGAGGTGTTTTGTGATGGGTTCGATCTTGCGGTGCTCTATCCCAGTAATAGAAAGGGCTATGACACGTATTTATATCATTTCCATTAAGGATAAAATGATGGGCTTATTTATATTGATTGGATTTACTTTTTCTACATCATGTCATCTTGCTTAAGGCATTATTCCGTTCTTTATGAACTTAATACTCTAGATGCATACTGGATAGCAGTCGATGTGTGGAGTAATAGTAGTAGATCCAGGCAGGAGTCAGTCTACTTGTCTCAGACGTGGTGCCTATATACATGACCATTGTCTTGGATATCGTCATAATTATTCGATTTCTATCAATTGCCCAACAATAATTTGTTTACCCACCATATGTTATGTTCAAGAGAGAAGCCTCTAGTGAAAACTATGGCCCCCGGGTCTATCTTTATCATATATTAAAATCCAAAAATACCTTGCTGAAATTTATTTACCTTTATTTTTATTTTGTGTTTTTATTTATCTATCTATCACTACGAGATTTGATCCTTGCAATTAACCGCCAACGGATTGACAACCCCTTGTTTGCGTTGGGTGCAAGTATTTGTTATTTTACGTGTAGGTATTGCTAACAAGGTGTTGCGTGGTTCTCCTACTGGATTGGTAACCTTGGTTCTTAACTGAGGGAAATGCTTATCTTTGTTGTACTGCATCATCCTCTCCTCTTCGGGGTATCCCAACGGAGCTCACAAGTAGCAGGAAGAATTTCTGGCGCCATAGCCACCCCCATTTCCCTCTCTTTCCCAAAGAAACTCCCACTCGTTCGCGCTTCCTGCTGCTCGCCATGGACGACGAGCCGACCCTCGACGCTACCGCCTCCCTCGCCTTAGCGAAAGGAAAGCCCCGAGGCACCCACAAGACGGCGGCACCGCCCAAGAAGAAGTCGTTGACGGCAGAGCAGCGGGCCGTGCAGTCGGCCAAGAGGAAGGACCGAAGGCACGAGGAGGACTACAAGCTCGAAGCCGCATCCGCGGCCGCCCCTGGTCGCCGCCGCACAACAAGAGGAAACTAATGCCAGAGTCGCCATGGCAATGAGGGAGGCCTTGCTCTACATATGGTTAAACCCATGCCATCACGGGCTCGTCAGCGCCACTGTGGCCGCGGCGAGCACGAGCCCGTCGGCCTTTCCTCGTGTAGCACTGCCAGAGTCACCGCGCACGTCTACCATGCAGCCAATTCCTGGCTTCCATGTCTATCCGCAAGCCTCCCATTTTCTCCGGGGAATGCTCACCGGAGGTGATCATGGTGGTGTCGTCCACGCCCACCATTACAAAAAAAAGACACATCCGTGACATTTTGGGCCGAACGAATTTTTTTCTGTCATACATATGACACTTCTATGACGATAATTGTGACAAAACCCGGTATCATCATAGATGTGGTGGGCTCCTACTTCTATGACAAAAAATCATGACAGAAAATGGGCTTTTCGTCCTGGGCAGGCCGGAGACGCAGCTGCATGGCATTCTTTGGGCCGTCCATGACGGAAAAAACCGTGGTAGAAGCGAGGGCGAGGAAAATTTCGGTGAGTTCCCGGTTACGGTGGGAGGTCGGGGGCCGAGCGATGCGCGTTTCTCTCGTACACGTACGCGCGTGTGTGCGAGGCGTTGGCTCTAACTGAACCCGAGCGAGGCGTTGGGCTCTAACTGAACCCGAGCGATTGCACTACAAGCTACGCGTTACTGAACCCGAGCGATCGATCGATGGCTGTTAACTGAACCCGATCGAGCGATTCCTTCGCTACTGCTGCTAACTGAAGCCGATCGATGCTGCCTCTGGATGAACAGTGAGCGTTGCTGGGGGGCTTGGATGAACAGTTCCCGGTGGGTGTGGATGAACAGGACCCCGTGTTGTTGCCTCTGGATGAACAGGACCCCGATCGATCGAGCCGGTTGGGGCTGGATGAACAGGACCCCGTGGAGGGCAGGATGAACAGGACCACCCCGTCGAGGGTAGAATGAACAGTAGACGGTGGAGGGCTAGATGAACAGTAGCCCGTGGAGGGGTGGTTGAACAGGAGCCCGTGGAGAGGGCTGGTTGAACAGTAGCCGGTGGAGTAGCGCGTGGTGGAGGCTGGATGAACAGGAGCCCGTGGATGAACAGTCGCAGGTGGAGGCTGGAGGAGGTCGATGGTGGATGAACAGTAGCCCGTGGAGGCTGGAGGGGGTCGACGGTGGAGATGAACAGTGTCCCGTGGAGTCCCGTTTTGCGGTACGCCACACCCCTCCCGATGAATAGGACCCCCGTTTCGACCGTAGGAGGTCCGTTTCGTCCGTTTTGCGGTACGCCACACCCCTCCCGATCAACAGGACCCCTGTTTCGACCGTAGGAGGTCCGTTTCGTCCGTTTTGCGGTACGCCAGACCCCTCCCGATGAACAGGATCCCGTTTCGAACGTGGCCGGTCGAACACAAGGTCGTTTCCTCTGTTCTGCGGTACGCCATGCCTCGTTTCCATCGCCTGTTCCGTCCAAGCCCTCCCGATGAACACGACCACGCACTCCGTTCCGACCCAGCCGGTTGGCTCCCACGCATTTCGTTGCCTCCCGATGAACACGACGCATTCCGTTGCCTCCCCATGAACACGACGCATTCCGTTGCCTCCCCATGAACACGACGACGACGCTGTTTCTCCGTTCCGACCCAGCCATGTCAACGATCCCTCGCCGTACGTATGCGCGAGTAGGCGTTCGAGACCCCGCCCATATGTACACATACGTGGCCGTATTTTTTTTCTTGCACCCTGGCCGTTGTACGTACGTGTACATGCTACGTGCGCGCCTCTACTACGACACGTACGCGCCTCTACATCCACCAGTATATATGTACATACACGTTCGCGACCAGAATGACAACGTTACGTACGCTTCGACCAGGTGGGTCCCGACTGTCAGGCACTTCCTTGCCTGCGAAGATGTAGCTGGTGGGTCCCAGCAGTCAGGGGGGCGAATCGTTTTTTTTGCCCGGACGCACTTCCTTGCGTGCGAAGATGTAGCTGGTGGGTCCCAGCAGGTCAGGGGGAAACGTTTTTTTCGTGAAATACAGTGGCCTGTCCGGTGGGTCCCAGATGTCAGGTGGAGGAATCATTATTTTTCGCGTAATAAGGAGGCACTTCCTTGCTGCGGCCGTGGACCCAGCTGTCAGCCTCTCCACGTACAGTCCACGTCCGATGGAAGTCGTTCCTTGACCACGTTGACCATGCCGCGCCGAGACCACCAGGGCGGTGGACGACGGAGGGGCCTAGGAAGGGGACGACGGGGAGCCGGGGAAGACGCGGCAGTGGAAGCCCGCGCGGAGAGGAGTACGATGGTTTACTGGTTCGGCTGCGGTGTGAGGCTGCCGTCGCCGCAGAGCCTGGCCAGTGGTGGGAATATTAGGGGGTGGTGAGGCCTCCGCGGTAGCATAGCCGGCCACGGGAGGCAGGAGCATGTGGCACGACCGGCGCTGCTTTGGGCGGCTGGAGCAAGAAGACCAGAGGTTGAAGAAGCACTACGGCCGTTGGATGGACATCGTACGGTCACTGGAGCTAGAATCGTTCATATTGACTAAAGTTGACAAAGGCCCCCCGTCCCAGTCAACTTAGTAGGCCCACAAGTCAGCCTCCCACCATGATGGGTCCCAGCTAGCAGGGGGAGTATTCATTTTTTTGTGCGTAATAAGGAGGCACTTCCGGTGGGTCCGAACTGACAGCGGGGGGAACATTTTTTTCGCGAAATATGCTGGCCCGTTCGGTGGGTCCCAACAGTCAGGGGGGAAACGTTTTTTTCGCGAAATAAGGTGGCCCGTCCGGTGGGTCCCTGCTGTCAGGTGGAGGAATAATTATTTTGCGCGTAATAAGGAGGCACTTCCTTGCGGCCGCCTGGACCCAGCTGTCAGCTTCTCCACGTACAGTACTCTTCCGATGGAAGTCGGTCGTTGACCACGTTGACCACGCCGCGCCGAGAGCACCAGGGCGGTGGTCTGGACGACGGCGAGGCCTAGGAAGGGGACGACGCGGAGCCGGGGAAGACGCGGCAGTGGATGCCCACGCGTAGAGGAGTACGAGGGTTCACTGGTTCGCTGCAGTGTGAGGCTGCCGTCGCCGCAGAATAACAGGAGGTGTGGGTGAGTAGAGGAATAGCCTGGCCAGCAGTGGGAGTAGTAGGGGGCGGTGAGGCCTCCGTCGCATCGCAGCCGGCCACGGGAGGCAGGAGCACGAGGCACGACCGACACTGGTTTGGGCGGCTGGAGCAAGAAGACCAGAGGTTGAAGAAGCACTATGGCCGTTGGATGGACACCGTATGGTCACTGGAGCTAGAATCGTGCATATTGACTAAGTTGACAAAGCCCTCCGTCCCCGTCAACTTAGTAGGCCCACAAGTCAGCCGACCACTATACTGGGTCCCAGCTAACAGGGAGAGTATTCATTTTTTGTGCGTAATAAGGAGGCACTTCCTTGCGTGCGAAGATATAGCTGGTGGGTCCGAGCTGTCAGCGGCGGTAACGTTTTTTTCATGAAATACAGAGGCCCTTTCGGTGGGTCCCTGATGTCAGGTGGAGGAATCATTATTTTGCACGTAATAAGGAGGCATTTCCTTGCGTGCGGCCGTGGACCGAGCTGTCGGCCTCTCCACGTACAGTCCACTTCAGATGCATGTCGGTCGTTGACCACGTTGACCAGGCCGCACCGAGAGCACCAGGGCGGTGGACGACGGCGAGGCCTAGGAAGGGAACGACAGGGAGGCATGGAAGACTCGACAGTTGTTTCCCACGCGGAGGGGAGTACGACTGTACGAGGGTTTACTGGTTCGTCTGCCGTCGCCGGAGAATAACAGCACGTGTGGGTGAGTAGATGGATGGCTAGGCCAACGATGGGAGTACGGTGGGGCGGTGAGGCCTGTGCGGCAGCACAGCCGGCCGCGGGGAGGAGGGAGCAGGCAGTCCCGCCGGCGCTTGTTTGAGTGGCTGGAGCAGGAAGAGCAGAGATTGAAGAAGCACGACGGCCATTCGATGGACATCCAACAGTCACTGCTTGTGCGTCAACCTTTTTTTAAGAAAGCCTCAAATCTGTGGAAAACAGCATACAGCCCATCTGCCATTATTTCTAATAATTTACAGCTCATTTGCTAATTCTTAAGTTTTTTTTTGAGCCGATATTCTTTTTGTTAGCATTACAGCCCATATTGTGGCCACGGTTAAAAAATTATACGAAATTTTGCATATTTCGGTGCGGTCCGAACTGTTTTTAATCCCGAAATTTCGACTCACATTCAAACTGATTTTAAAAATAAATGTATATCAATATAAAATCCAACAAATTCTCCACGCATAAAAATTAATGTAATTTAAAATCTCGAAATAAAAAAAGATATTTGAAACTAATTGCCGGTTTGATGTGTTTTAAAAATGTACAGCCCATTTCTCATTACTGATAGGCCATTTTCTCGGCCAGCCGAATGAAGCTCTCCTCATCTTGAAAGATTTGCAGCCCAACAGGCCTGACAAAGCGACTTACTTGGCAAATCACAAAAAACTGGGCTGTGGCCGTGGACCCAGCTGTCAGCATCTCCACGTACAGTACTCTTCCGATGGAAGTCGGTCGTTGACCACATTGACCACGCCGCGCTGAGAGCACCAAGGCGGTGGACGACGGCGAGGCCTAGGAAGGGGACGACGCGGAGCCGGGGAAGACGCGGCAGTGGATGCCCACGCGGAGAGGAGTACGAGGGTTCACTGGTTCGGCTGCGGCGTGAGGCTGCCGTCGCCGCAGAATAACAGGGGGTGTGGGTGAGTAGAGGGATACCCTGGGCCAGCGGTGGGAGTAGTAGGGGGCGGTGAGGCCTTCGCGGCATCACAGCCGGCCACAAGAGGCAGGAGCACGCGGCACGACCGGCGCTGCTTTGGGCGGCTGGAGCAAGAAGACCAGAGGTTGAAGAAGCACTATGGCCGTTGGATGGACATCGTACGGTCACTGGAGCTAGAATCGTTCATATTGACTAAGTTGACAAAGCCCTCCGTCCTCGTCAACTTAGTAGGCCCACAAGTCAGCCACCCACTATGGTGGGTCCCAGCTAGCACGGGGTATTCATTTTTTGGTGCGTAATAAGGAGGCACTTCCTTGCGTCCGAAGATATAGCTGGTGGGTCCGACCTGTCAGCGGGGGGAACGTTTTTTTCGCGAAATACAGAAGCCCTTCCCACGTACAGTGCACGTACAGTGCGTAATAAGGAGGAACTTTCCTTGCGTGCGACCATGGACCTCGTGGGTCCCAGCCGTCAGGCTCTCATGTACAGTCCTCTTCCGATGACTCTCGTATGTTGACCACGCCGCGCCGAGCGCACCGAGGTGGTGGACGACGGCGAGGCCCCAGACTGGAAAGACCGGGAGATGGGGAAGACGCGGCAGTGGAGTCGCAGACGGGGAGGGGTGGGAAACTTGACTGGTTCGGGTGCGGGGTGGGCCTACACTCGGCAGAGAATAACAGGAGGTGCGGAGTGGAGGGATGGCATGGCCGTCGGCGGGGTAGCGTTTCGCTGAGGAGCGCAAAACAACGCCGCTGGACGCCGAAGGCTGGAGCAGGCGGTTCCGGCAGCGCTGGGGGAAGAAGACGAGAGATTGAAGAAGAATGCCGGCCGTTGGATGTAAATCCAACGCCTTCTTAGGCTTCGACCTACTGGCCCACATGTCAGCCAGTCCATTTGTTTTTTAGTCCATTTGGTGGGCTGGGTGAAACAATGATGTAGCATCTATGTAGCCCGTTTAAATCCCATTTGCATTTTTCTCGAAATCCGCGGACTTGCTGGGCTGGGTGAAAATATCATGTTGGGCTAGACGAAGAAATGTTATAAAAACATAAACACATGATTGCACGTCATTAAAATCTTTGCAAGCTTATGTACGCAATCACTAGGAGTTAACTTGCCAAGTTATATATAAACAATTATTATTATTATTTTGTAAGAACTTCCAACTTACGAAATAAAATATCATTTTAATTTGATGAGTTAATAGTATGTGGGTATTATTATTTTTTAGGATAGACGTGGGACAGTTGAGTTGGTTCTAGGGGAAAGTACTGGGAGAAAACTCAGTTTACATCGAAAAAGAAAGTGGGAGAAAATTCAGAGACCTGTTGGGTCCACCTGAGGAGGGGAATATGTTGGGAGGAAGGAGATTCAAAGCACGGCAGCCGAGTGAACTAGTTCTTTTTTTACGGACAAGTGAACTAGTCCCTCCGTCCCATAATATAAGAACGTTTTTGACACTACACTAGTGTATAAAACGTTCTTACATTATGGGACGGAGGGAGTAGTTTACATACATAAGCAAATAGCCACTAAAAAAAGCAATCAGGTTAATGGGTTCTTAAAAGAAATATTTCGGACAAAACAGATAATTACGACACATAGGCTAATGCATGAAATACTCAGATGATAAAGGTGCTTATAAACAGATAAAGTACAACATCTAGACCTTCCTGGCACGCTTGACCATGACGCTGCGGCTGTCCGTGTACTCGTTGGTTACGGGAAGCAGACACGCCCTCATGTCCAAGATCTGCATGTACATGTCGTAGCATGCGTATGCGTCCTTGGCCGCATAGGTTATGTAGGCTAGATTCAGAGGTACCTCCCACGTGTTCAGGTCGTCTTCTTTCATGTTGGCGTATCAGGGGTCGATGATGGTCTCAGCGAGGTCAACCACGGAGTCCTTCTCCTGCCCGTTGCTGATGATCTTGTATTGCTTCTGGATGTCGACAAGCTTGTTGCACCAGATGGCCGAATCGTCGCGTTCTTCCTTCTCTCCATCATAGCGAAGATGCAGTCGGCGCTGCCGATGAAACGGGCGAATGCTCCAGAACCTGGTGCAGCCATAGGACTGAGGCGAGGCAGAGCATCACCGAGTCCGTATCGTTGGTGTACATCACATTCAACTTGGTGCAGCCATAGGACTGAACGGCGAACTCAAAGGGGAACTCCTTGCTGAAGTCCATATCCGGCAGGCTCACCCCTCGGATCGCCATTGGACTCTCTTCGAGTGAACGAGTGTGTAGGTGGCGGCAGCAGTTTGTTTTTCAGCTCTTGGGGAACCGGATTCAACAGTAAGCTGAGTGTGTACAGGCGACAACAGTTACTACCCCTCCCTCGTCCGCTGCACGCCCAGCAGAAGATGCACCCTCGGCCACACGTCGGTTCACGAGCGTGTCTGTATTGGTACCGTAATAACAGGAGTTAGTGGTCACTTTACTTAAATTTAATTAGCTTTAATAGAAATTTATACTGAAAACAAGCAATGCATTCGCTCGTTCTATCAGTGCCACAGGATCAACATGCACAACAATTAGAATTATTATTCTCTGGACGCACACGATCAGCACATTTGTCGCACTTTCACAAAGATAATACTACCAAGTTTGAACTGTTTGTTATGGTTGTTGTCCTCTCCATCATCATGCCGTGTTTCCCAGCTTGCAAGATTCAGAACCAACAAATAAGATCCAAATAATAAGTACAACAAAGATGCCTACACATCTCATTGATTTCCAGCTTGCAAGATTCAGAACCAACAAATAAGATCCAAATAATAAGTACAACAAAGATGCCTACACATCTCATTGATTCCTAGCTTGCAAGATTCAGAACCAACAAATAAGATTCAAATAATAAGTACAACAAAGATGCCTACACATCTCACTGATTCCCAGCTTGCAAGATTCAGAACCAACCCATTAGAGCCTTTTGATAAAGTGAATATTGGGATTAAATCCATCTTGGCTAGCCATGTCATACAATCGAAGAACTTGGCGAATGCTCTTGACCATCACAACATCTGTAGTTGAGTATTCCTGTTTGCACAGCGCAGATAATAAAGAGCATGATTACTATAATACTAGCACTAGTGGAAGTCAACCAGCAGCTCCAATCGATGATTCAATTCATGCCACTTTTTCTGTAGTTCACCTGAAATGAAGCAAAGATTGCATCATTCAGCTACGGCTCATCTTGCAAAGGCTAATAAAATGTTGCACGAGATTACCAGCAGAATTTGACGGAGATTTTGGAAACTCCAATCACCATTTTGTGCAGTTCCACCAAAATTGAGAGATGTTGCCCATTGTAACATTTTAGTTGAACTGCACAAGACACTCATTCCAAAAAAGTGTTTTGTGCAGTTCACCAAAAGGTCACAATAGCAACAAGGTGAAATGGATATCCCTATCTACACAAAAAGATAGAAAGTAAACAGTTGCTGGTCAATAAGAATATACGAAACATATACAAAATGAAAAGAAGCATCTTAATTATGTTCATGGCAATCACGCAATGACAGTAGAAATTTTAAAACGTCAGCAATGCTTCATGTTACCAGAAGCATTACGATCAACAATGAGATTCCTCAAATATGGGATTACTTTAATGGTGGCATTGCTTGTTTACCAGACACAGTAAATCAACAGCAGCTAAAGAGTTGGTTTAAGGGCATGGGACCGTGGGGACACCAGGACACTCAACAGCGTAAAGGAGCAACTTACTTATCATACTGGGGAAAACAGCAGGAGTGCCATTTGTAACACAGTTTAATTGCATCTTATCACTGGAGGCATTAGATTAACAATAACACTGGTTAGACATGTCCCTAAGGTAACAGTGTGATCGCTTCATTTTACATGCGCCCTTACATTAACAACAACAAAAGGTTGGTATAAGGACATGCGACAGTGGACGCATCAGCACAATGTACCTACAAGGAGGCATAAAGTGGTGATGCCGAGTTTGTTCATGCTATGTGAGGGCAGAAAACCTAATCCTGGAGACCTTGTACTATGTGAGGGCAGCAAATCTAATCCTGGAGACCTTGTACTATGTGAGGGCAGCAAATCTAATGCTGGAGACCTTTTACTATGTGAGGGCAGCAAATCTAATCCCGGAGACCTTTTACTATGTGAGGGCAGCAAATCTAATCCTGAGACCTTTTACTATGTGAGGGCAGCAAATCTAATCCTAGAGACCTTTTACTATGTGATGGCAGCAAATCTAATCCTGGACATACTCTGTTGACTTGTCCACCAGCCGCCACTTTCTATCCTTTTTTCAACCAATAATAGATCTGTTCCTTA
>NC_057799.1:157269431-157284506 GCF_018294505.1 Triticum aestivum | reverse complement strand
TTTTACTATGTGAGGGCAGCAAATCTAATCCCGGAGACCTTTTACTATGTGAGGGCAGCAAATCTAATCCTGAGACCTTTTACTATGTGAGGGCAGCAAATCTAATCCTGAGACCTTTTACTATGTGAGGGCAGCAAATCTAATCCTAGAGACCTTTTACTATGTGATGGCAGCAAATCTAATCCTGGACATACTCTGTTGACTTGTCCACCAGCCGCCACTTTCTATCCTTTTTTCAACCAATAATAGATCTGTTCCTTATCCAGTTTGTACTGCGTTTTCCCATTATTTCCCTTTTCAACCAAGAGACCAGTTGGGTATCCGGTCTCTACTACTTTCACCATATTATTTCCTCTTTGAATCAAGTCCTAGATTCATGCCACAACTTTCCCCCCTTTCTTCGTTGTTTGAACAAAGCCCTAGATTCGAATGCATGAAGTAGCTTTACCTCTAATAATACTAAAAATTTAGGTGGCTTTGGAAGAGCTGATGGGAGTAGAAAAAGATGCACATGCAGACACGTGGGGAGCTGGGGCAGTAGAGCAAGGCCGCTTTCGAAGAACTTATACCTGAGGGTCGCCGGGATGTCGGCGGCGGCAGGTCGGATCTGCGGACAATACGGCAGGGAGGAAGAAGGGTCGGAGGACCTCCCGAGCCGGCGCTGTGTCGGAGAGAACGGCATGGGCAGAGGATCGGGCCCCTTCGGCAGCTGTGGGTTTCCTCCCTCGGCGGCGATGACCGCGTGAACGATGCACCTTTTAGTCCTCTACACACACCGGCCGAAGGGATCCGGCCGGATCTGTGACCAGCGGTGAGCGGAGAGAAAATGTCGCTACCACTGTCTTGTTTATATCTGGAGAGGATGAGAGAATGAAGAGAGCAACCCTAGTAAAGCAAGCGCTCAGGCCCCTGCGCGCATATGTAGTGGAGTGATTATCTTTTTTCTCTCCACAACAAGCGTTTCAATTTGTGTACGTGGCATTAAAGAAAAGAAACTCTCTATTTAAGGTGACTACTGTACGACTCCTACTTACTACTAGTAGTACTACAGTATTGTTCACTTGTGCTCCCCGCCCCTCCATTCATTGAACAACCCCACGGGTGAATAAACATACGGTAAGTACTGTATTTATATAGAACGAACAAGCTCGAACTATTTTCGCGTAGTTAAAAGTTGAGGGCGGGGCTTTTCCCGGCAGTACGCGCGGCAGTTTTCAGGTAGGCGGTTTGACAAAGAGGCGAGGAGGGTGAGCGAGTGGGGCTGTGCGATTTGACGGCGCATTACTGCTGGAAAGACTTGTGATATGACCACTCACTATAGTCATGAATTACTGGCGCTCCGACCGGGGTGATGCCCCCCTTCCGTTCCGCGCTCTAATCTGGTGCATGACACGTCGACCCGGATGCTGGCTCTCCCACATGTCGGAGTAGTAAGAACGAGCAAAGAATGATGCGGTATATACTACTCCCTCCGTTCCTAAATATAAGTCTTTGGAGATATTTCACTATGGACCACATACGGAGAAAAATGAGTGAATCTACACATAAAATGCATCTATATACATCCGTATGTGGTCCACAGTGAAATATCTACGAAGACTTATATTTAGGAACGGAGGGAGTAGTACTACTCAGGTCGGAGGTGTGCGAACCATGGCAGCCCAGTGAACCAGCAGTGCGAACCACGGTAGCCCAGTGAACCAGCAGTAGAAAACAATGTGGTGATATGGCCATAAAAAACAATGTGCTACGGTCCACACTGTAGCATGTACAGTAACACTCCTCTTTGTTTGGATCCCTGAGTTAGAGCTAGTTTGGGTTGAAATAGCCTCAAATTATCGAAACAAGAGGGGTTAGTTTGAGCTAGTTTGCTCTAACCCAGCTAAAAAAACTAGCCCGGTGGAGAGGTTCTAATTGGGTTAGTTATCCTCGGGCCCACTAAAAGAGAACTAAAAAATCTCCCCTGCCCGCACCAGATCGCTCCCCCCCTCTTGCACGACTCCTCTCTGTTCCCCATAGGGCCACTCGCCCTCTCTCTCCTCCGGCCGCCCTCTCCTTCCGGCCTCCGCCGCCCTACTCCGGCCGCCCTCTCCCTCCGGCCTTCGAAGGTCGCCCCGCTTCCCCTTCACCAGTCATTTTTCTCCCTCTGTCGTGCGCGGCGGCGGCGCATCTGCCAGGGAGGTCACGAGAGGGGTGAGTTTGTTCGTTCCTTCTCTGTCTCATGGCCATATCATTGATCTTGCTTGCTCTAGCGCTAATTCTGATTTGGAAAAGTAGATCCTGATCAAACTTGGTATAGATTTGTGGTGCACGCATGGAATTGTTTGATGTTGCTTGAGGAGGTAATCAATCTTTCTAGAGGCCCAAAGATTCAGGTCGCCTTTCTAGGTATTTCAATTTCAGGCTTGCATTATTTCTAGAGGCCCAAAGATTCAGTTCACCTTTCTAGGTATTTCAATTTCAGGCTTGCATTATTTCTAGAGGCCCAAAGATTCAGTTCACCTTTCTAGGTATTTCAGTTTCAGGCTTGCATTATTTCTAGAGGCCCAAAGATTCAGTTCACCTTTCTAGGTATTTCACTTTCAGGCTTGCATTATTTCTAGAGGCCCAAAGATTCAGTTCACCTTTCTAGGTATTTCAGTTTCAGGCTTGCATTATTTCTAGAGGCCCAAAGATTCAGTTCACCTTTCTAGGTATTTTAGTTACAGGCTTGCATTATTTTTAGAGGCCCAAAGATTAAGTTCCCAGTCGGCGGCAAGCGGCCCTGCTACCCATGCCGGTGTCGACCTCAACTCGCAAGGGCCGGCGTCGGAGGGGTTCCCGGGGCTTGGGCTCTACAGAGCCTTCCTCCAGAGCGACGATGGCGAGCTCCTCCCTCGGTGCGTGAGGGGCTCCGGGCTCCCTCCCTATCGTGAATGACTTCCGTGATGAGTTAGCTCATTCTTTGTTTCATGAAGTGTTTTTTTATTTTGTGAAGCTTGATTGACGACTTGTATGTTTAAGTGGGATATCTCATTTGTATGGACAAAGTAAAAATTATCATGTTTTGCATGCTTGATTTGTATAGATGGTTCGTTTATGTCAATTGTGAGCGGGAGGAGGCCACAGAAGAGCCGGCCACACCAAGAGGGTGCTTGGATCCAAGGACTTATTTTAGTCTGACTAAAAATAGTCTCTTTAAGAGGCTAAAGTTGCAAGCACCCCTGACTAAAGAGGGGCTAAAACTAGTCTTGAGACTAAAAATTTTTAGTCAGGGGTACCCCTACTAAAATGTGGATTAGTCCTCTCTCTCCTCATTTAACTCCTCTCCTTTAACACAGGCGAGTTTTGGATTGGAGGGTTTGGAGGATAATAAATGCTCATTAACTTGATTTTAGTATCTTTAGTATTTGGATCCAAGCATGGGTGAGGCTAGCAAGTTTTAGTCCCACTACTTTTAGTCATGGAACTAAAACGTATCCAAGCACCCTCCAAATCCGGCAGGAAATAAGGTCCAAAGTAGTCAAATGATTGAGATAGAGCATTTATTGTCAATCTAACCCTGCCATCCATACACCTCTTTGGTTTAGAGTTAGTTCAGGGTTAGAATCTAACTCTAACCTCTAACTGAGTTAGAGTTCTCCTCGTCTCGGTTCATCGCCATCATACTTTCCCCATTCTTGTGTTTTCAGTATCCTGCGAATCAAAGAGGCCCTTTTTTGTGGGAAAAATCAAAGAGGCCCTTAGACTGGTTTCGGTCCGGTCATTTTTTATAAACGTGTTATGTCCAAAATTTAATGAACGTGCTCCGGTTTCCATGAAAATAATCCGGTTTCATGTAGTAATTCATTCATTTATTTATTCTTCTGCGGGGGTTTGCATGTAATTCGTGAGGTCTGAAATGTAAAGTACCCCGGCATATGCTCCGAGTCGTGCATGCACTACGACCCAGATGCTCTATGTCCCACATGTCGGCGAATGGGAGCACGTTGAAATAGCCTAGGAGTACATATAGGAGGATAAATGCGTGAAATAATATGTATTGTGAAGCGTAGCCGCGGTTCGAAAAGGAGACCTAAAGTGATGACAGCTATAGGTCGCACGCACCCAACTAGTGGTACTAGACATACGACTAATTTTTCCCTCAAAAAAAAGAGGCACGAGTGCTCAGTACTCCTATTCTATAAACACGAGTTCCATCTGACAACAGCGTCCGTGCTACAGCTAGCTCTCCTCCCTCATTTCTCTCTTCTAATTCTAAACTCGGCCGACGCCCGGTGGGCGGGGTGGCTTCTGGTCACTTGGTCTTGGATTGGAGTGAGCAGTGTTGCGCAGAGACTTGGGAGTAGATGGATTGGAGTGGTGGGGCACCTTTATTATATGAGAGTCCAAACTCTGTTGCATTCACATCATGCTGGCTCTATTCTGCTTCTCCAATTAATTCCCTCTGCATGTAATTGAGGATGCATCATTGACCGTTCAACGTCTCGGGAACCGCTACCCTCTCCCTCCTTGGCATTCAAGCACCTATGGACCCGTCGACGACGAGGTGCCTATGGTGACTTCGTAAATTTCAAGATGATAGTGCCGTGCGTGTGTGCGTTCATAGGGGTGAGTGTATGCGCGTGTATATGAGCGGTTGCGTCTATACTGTGTAAAAAAACATAAATGCGTGTCAAAAAGAGACTAGTCAGTATACTCAATATTGTGCACCTAGGAGACGAAAACGATAGAACTAGTACATATTTATTTACGGTGCAGATTCACTCATTTTGCTCCATATGTACTCTGTCTCGGTGTAGTCTAGTCACTTGTTGAAATCTCTAGAAGGGCAAATACTCCTTTCTGGTTTACAGGGCTATACTAGCAAGTAGTTGTACGTACTAGTACAATAGTGGGCTCACATAGCAATTTTTTCTCATGCAAGAGCCTGGCTATATGCGTGCTCCAATGTTCGCAACTGCAACGTTCGGTTTGCGCTTGGCTCTTCGCCTCTTCGAGAAGACGAACAATGATGTTACTACTACTGCTTCTACAGTGTCGAATCCACTGCTGCATGTCCGTCCACCGCCAGCGGGACGGATAGCTTGTTGTAGAAGTACTACTAAGCAAAAGCCTGTCCTCGTTTGCGAGCAACCGCGCACATGGGTGAGGGAGAAGGCGTGTAGTAAAATTAAGCTTCTCCTCGTTGTACGAGTTGACGCGACACATCATAGCACTGGCCCCACATGCTTGCCTCTAAACTTGGCTGAAAGACCCGTAGTGTACAATATATTTGCTGCAACCTCTAACATTTACCCACCACAAATTAAAATATATGTGGCCGTATGCATCGTTCTGATGCAGAGGCCGGGGAGTCCCCCCTTTTCGAAAAAAACAAATTAAAATATATATTCCTGTCTTGACCAGATGAGCGTGCAAACTACAATCACCAGGGTGTCAGGTAGGGCCAGAAGACTATTTTAATTTTTTTTAAAAAACTTCGAGACGGCCACATAGCATGGAGCCGACCCCAACAATTTTAAGCTTACAGGCATGGTACACGCTATCCTAGACTACTTACACATGAAACTGCCACACGAGTGTCCGGGCTGCGCTTGGCTCTTCGCCTCTTCGGGAAGTCGAACAATGATGGAGTACTACTGCACTAGAGGAGTACTACAGTACGCTTCTGGCCATCTGAGACCGATTGAACTGCTACATGTCCACCGCGTGCGGGAGGGAGAGCGTGTAGCGAAAGCTTCTCATCTTGCCAGCCACCACGCTCATGGGCGAGGGAGAGACGCTCCTGCCTTTGCGTGTATGACAGGTGGGCCCGACAGGTGTGTGGCCAACCTGTCATACAGCCAAAGGCAGGTGCAGTTAAGTCCGCGAGGGAGAGGATAATCAAACTTCTCGTTGATGTACGAGTTGACGCGACACATCAAAGCACTGCACTCGATATATTTCAATAATTTGTGTTTACCTATGCATTAATTACAACGCATGCATGCATGCCGTGTCTCTCCTTTTGATATTTGCATGTGTTGATTTAATGCACCTTGAAGTAGTATAAAATATGTGATGGTAAAGCTTTGTAATACCCCGGCCCAAGTCGAGAGATGGTTGTGCACGAGGAGGGCGAGATCATGCAGACCGAACAGGACCCGACGATGGAGCTCTCTAAGGTCTCGATGGACCTCACCGTGCTCCACTGCCCCTTGTGCCTCCGCCCCTTGACGCCTCCAGTGTATGAGGTTCGAATACACCTCGTCCGTTCGGCTGATTGAGCAAGGTGCAGGTTTCTTGATTGATGTGCTGTTCGATTAATTTCTGCAGTGCAAGGGAGGGCACCTGGCCTGCGCGGACTGCCGCGTCGAGCGCCCCGGGAACCAGCGGCAGTGCCAAAAGTGCGAGCGCGGCGGTGGCTTCGACGTGCGGAACACGGCGGTGGACTCTGTCCTTTCGTCGATGAGGGTGGAGTGCCCGCACGAAGGCTGTGGGCTCTACGTCACTTACCACAAGCACGCCGATCATCAGAGCGTGTGTCCGCTCGCGCCCTGCAAATGCCCCGTGCCTGTCTGCAGCTATGAAGGCCCGCCGCCGGCGCTCTACCACCACATCAGCACCGCGCATCCCATGCCCGTGCACAGGATCCAGTACGGCAAGGTGCTCCAGCTGCAAGTGCCACTGTCGGAGCCACGGCTCTTGCTGTTCGCGGAGGAGGACCGCCGCGTGTTTTTCTTGGTCGGCGGCGTGCTCGACATCGGTGCGCCTATCGCCGTGTCGGTCGTCTGCATCAGAGTGGGGGCGTCCCCACTGCCGCACTACGTGGCCAAGCTGTGGGCGAACGGCCCGCCGGGGGAGCCCAAAGGCACGACCGACGCCGTCAAGGTGGAAATGGAGGTGACAAGCAGCAAGGATCCCGGCGACGTCGACGTGCAGGAGCTGACCTTCTTGACAGTTCTGCCCAAGCTGCTGGCCGGGGCTAAGCTTGTGTCCCTCCACATTCAGATTGACAAGCTCACGTCCTAAATGTTTCTACAGTGCCTCTGTTCATCTTAGTAATATGCTAATATAGGGATTACCTTGGTCTACTTTAGCTTAAGAAATGGTGAGTGGTGGAATATTTTTTGTAGTTTGCAAAAGCACCTAATTAATGCTCTTGTTTTTCTCAAAAAATTATGTTTATCAATGCATTAATTGCAATGCATGCATGCATAAAGTACATGCATTGGTCAATTTTCTCTTAATACTTGCCTGCAATGATTTAATGCACCTTGGAATCTGAACATGTGTTGGGGAACAATCAAATTGAGCCTTATAAAATGGAAAAACTAAAATTTTGAGATAAGCCCTATAAAACAGGAAAGGAGGGAGTAGAAAAAGAAGTACTCCATCCGGGAATAGTGCCGCACTTCGAAACTAGAACCGTCAATAAATTTTGAGCTTGCGTCTCGTCACATTCCAAATTACTCCACGCTATATTGAATTGCAAACATGTTCACACCGATCACAACCTAAACTGTTTCCCACTTAGGAGCGTATTAGTACCACGCTATATTGAATTGCAAACCTGTTCACACCGATCACAACCTAAACAGTTTCCCACTTAGGAGCGTATTAGTACTCGGTTATAAATACTAGTATGCCAAGATGACTGCACATTCCTCCTCAACTCCTCATCCACAAAAACAAACAAGTCATTCAGCATCCTTCCCTTGCGTCTGCCATGGCTAGCGTGAGTTCTGGGTCGAGAGATTACCACCAGGGAGAGGCGAGCATGGAAGCAGAAGCACGAGAGATGTCCCGCCTCGCTGCGAGAGCAGCCGACATGTCCCGCCGCGCGGAAGTAGCAGCACAGAGGTCCCGCCGCGCCGCTGAAGCAGCACGGAGGTCCCGCCACGCCGTCGATGCAGCAGACTGGTCCGGCCGCGCCGCGGAAGCAGCAGAGATGTCCCGCCGCGCCACGAATGCAGCAGAGATGTCCCACCGCGCCACGGCGGCCTGGGAAAATTTCTCGCGGACAGGCGCATGCATGAGATCGTCCATAGCCAGATGGATCAGATCTCTGGCTGGGCGAGGTTGCAGGACGACATGAAAGCCTCGTTTGAACAGGCTACCGGCGTCATCCGGCAACTAAGGGAGGGCAATGAGAGGCTCCGGGCCGAGCGTGACCTGCTGAGGGAGAAGATCGTCCGAAGTGTAGACCAGCAGGAGAGACCAGTGCCTTGTTGAAGAGGACCGGCGTCATCGTCAAGAAACTTATGGACGAGAATGACATGCTCCGGAACGAGCGCCAAAGGCTGGTGGAGGAATCCGTGGATGTTCTCAAGCAGCGTCTTGAGGACACGAAAGAGCTCATCGCCGCTCGCCGCGGAGACTAGTTCCCGCGGCCTGCAGCAACGCATCAAGAAAGTAGAGATCAGCGAGCCAGATCCTTCTCTTCCTTCTTCTTTTGCCCTTGTGTATTTTGGGCGTAGCCGCATGTGGCTTTTTAATTATCTTTCTAATTATGTAAGACAATTAATCGTCCTTATCTTTCTCTGGAAGATCAATGTTGTGAGGCTGGAATGAAGAAAACTCTTGCTGTGGCGACCCTGGCGTTGCTGTTCTTCTAGTTGCTGCTGGGCTTCCTTCAGTTTCCTGGTTTCTTTTGATGTAATAATCGGTTTAGGATGTGGATTGTGTCGTCGGTTGTGAAATGTTGGGTTCTAGCGCGGATGTTTGGCCTTTGTTGGCCTCTTGGATGTTGCGATTTCAATCTGGTAGCTTTTAGTCCTTCGTGTTAGGATGGAGTTGTGTTGAACTTCTTGTGAATTGTGGTGGTTTTCAGTAATGAAAATTGGAAGGGGCAAGCCCTTCTTTGATCAAAAAATAATAATCGTCCTTATATATTCATCAGTCTTGCTATAAGTCGCAGTAGATGCTATATAGGTCCGTCGGATCTTACATCAAGATCCGTGCTTTCAGATTTTCTTTTTTCTCTCTTAAATCTCAGTCAGTGAGACATAGCCACGCCATTAAACAGAGGCTCGGGCACCATTAATGGAGACCTTGGGAGAGAGGTGGACGGCAGATGGAGGTCAAGGGCTCTCCTCCCGATAAGCACGCGCAGGGGTCTGATCGCACGCTTCTCGTACTCAAATAGCTACCCTGCACGGCGCCTCCTAGCTAATAAAAAATGGGGACGCGTGGCGGCATGTAAATGGTACTAGTAAGTAGAACGCCCACGGTTTCAATAATACTTGTGTTTCCGATTGTAACGTGACAGCACTTGTTCCAAAATGACTTTGTTGATTGTTAATGTGTGCGCCTTCGCAAATCGGACTGCAAATTTACCACAGCATGTTGGTGCCATGTCATGGCACCAAGCCAACTTTCATTATTTTCATGCGTTATTTGGATTTACAGGAATTAAAAAACTAAGTTTCTCAATGTTTCCAACCCAACCACGATGCCCAGAATTTTGAATTTCATTCCCATTTCTTGCATGAAACCTAAAAATTTACCCGAGGACACACATGTGATTTTTCAACCAACTTTGGTGCACTGGAACATTTGCTTGTATTTCAAATTTGAATTATGCACACAAAGGTGACACGTTCCCTCCCAGAACCACGAGCCTTCTTGAGAGAAGCTCCGATTTGCAAGAAGCTTATACCAAAATTTGTTCCTATTCGGCCAATTTTTTTTACCACGGCATGGTACTACCATGACATGACACCATGCCAAGTTTCATGATTTTAAAACCAAGTTTCTCAATGTTCTCGACCGAGCCACGATGCCCAGATGTTTGAATTTTATTCTCATTTTTTGCATGGGACCTACTCCCTCCTTCCATCTATATAGGGCCTAATGTGTTATTCAAGACAGCCTTTGACTATTGACAAGATTAATAGCACATGAGATGTATACTATGAAAATTATATTATGGAATCTCCTTTGACATACAAATTTGAAGGTATGCTTTGTATAAGTTGCATGTCATATATTATTGCTCTAACGTTTGGTCAAAGTTAGCCTCGAAAAATGCATTAGGACCTATATAGATGGAAGGAGGGAGTAGAAATTCACCCGAGGACACAAATGTGATTTTTCAACCAACTTTGGTGCACGGGAGCATGTGCTTGTAGTTCAAATTTGTATTATGCACATTAAATGACCAAAAACTCAATTAATGTGTAAATAAGGCCAAACGAAGCCGGAATAATTCCGAAATTTAACAGGGCACTCATGTAGTTCTATGTTGCCTTTGTAAATAAACTCAAGGGGGACAACATATATCGTTTCACACTCAAAGGTGGCACGTTCCCTCTCAGAACCACGAGCCTTCTTGAGAGAAGCTTCGGTTTGCAAGAAGCTTATACCAAAATCTGTTCCTATTTGGCCAATTTTTTTTACCACAACATGGTAGTACCATGACATGACATCCATGCCAAGTTTCATGATTTTCAGATGTGTTTTGGATTTACAAGAATTTTAAAACCAAGTTTCTCAATGTTCTCGGCCGAGCCACGATGCCCAGATGTTTTAATTTTATTCTCATTTCTTGCATGGGACCTAGAAATTCACCCGAGGACACAAATGTGATTTTTCAACCAACTTTGGTGCACGAGAGCATGTGCTTGTAGTTCAAATTTGACTTATGCACATTAAATGACCAGAAACGCAATTAATGTATAAAAAACAACAAACGAACCCGGAATAATTCCAAAATTTAACAGGGCACTAATGTAGTTCTATGTTGCCTTTGTTAAGAAACTCAAGGGGGCAGCGTATATCGTTTCACACTCAAAGGTGGCACGTTCCCTCTTAGAACCACAAGCTTCCAAATCGGCCCAATTTTTTACCACAACATGTTAGTGCCATGACATGACACCATGCCAAGTTTCATGATTTCCAGGCGAGTTTTGGATTTACATGAATTTAAAATCAAAGTTTCTTGATGTTCTCGGCCGAGTCATGACGCCCAGATGTTTGAATTTCATTCTCATTTCTTCCATGGGACCTAGAAATTCAACCAAGGACACACATGTGATTTTTCAACCCACTTTGGTGCACCGGAGCATGTGCATGCAATTCATATTTAGATTATGCACATTAAAAGTCCAGAAACTCAATTAATGTATAAAAAGGCCAAATGAACCCGAAATAATTCCAAAATTTAACAGGGCACTCATATAGTTCTATGTAACCTCTGTAAATAAAATCAGGGGGGAGGCAGCGTATATTGTTTCGCACACAAAGGTGACACGTTCCCTCTCGGAACCACGAGGCTTGTTGAGATAATCTCTGGTTTTGCAAGAGGCTTATACCAAAACTTGTCCCAATTCAGCCAAAAATTATACGTATGAAAACAGGGTTTAGATTATCCCAAACATCTCGCTACCTAGACCAATAATGTACTATGATTTGAATTCAACATAAAATGGATACAAATATTTGAATTGGAGAGCGTATGGTACATGTAGTTCATAGTGAAATATGATTACTGCTATATGTATGTTTTTTGTTATCAAGATAATATTTAAATTATTGTATAACTTGACAACAATCGTATTCAAATAAGGAAAATTGATTCAAATTTAGTCCATATGGTAGACGACAATATATATGTTCACATGGTGGAGTAAAATGTTCATATATGATGGAAGATCAAAATGTACGACTAAATCAATTATAAACGGCAAGGTCACCTAACGATATATTCGAATTCAACATAACGTGGATTCAAAAACTGAAATTCGAGATCATGGCATCTGTAATCATATAAAAAGGGACATTACTCTTTCTTTGGTGGGAATTGATTTGTTTTTTGTTGTTGTTGAGGGAAGTGCGAATCGATTTGGTACTGTGCAGGGTAATCTTGTTCTCCCGATTTTTTTACATTTTTCTTGTAGTTTTTCAATGGCATCTATAGCAATATAGTAAAAGGGGACATGACTCTCTCGTGTCTTGTATGAATTGTTTTTTTACACGTTAAGTTTGTTCTGCCGAACAAGGAATCCGCACCTTGTTATCCCGAAATTTTCAAGCTCGAGTATCTTTTGTCTCACCTGCTTTGAAACTCCCGCTTCTTCAACCCGCGCCGCGCCTTGTTATCCCGAAATTTGGACGCGCGCGAGAACTCCCTCCTCATCCGAAATCGCTCCCGCAGCCCAGACACGCGAAATCCCCCTTCTACCCCTCAGCCGGAAATGAAGCTCCACGTCGCGGTGTCAAAACCGGTGGGGGTACGCTGGTAACTTACCCTACATTTCGGACAAGCGCGTCCCTAAGCTTGGCTCCCCCTCCCCCTTCGCCCCCCCATTCGTACACCGAGGCCGCCAAAACCCGCGAAACCCCACGCTCCTCCGTCGGCCTCCCGACCGCCGCCCAGCCGGAGACTCTTCCCTGACTACGTCGTCCATCGCAACAGCTCGCCGTCCCTCATCCACCGCACCGGATGAGGATCCGTTGTCAATCTCGTCGTCCCGCCGGATCAGCCGCCCCGTCCTCCACCTCCAAGGAGCTGCCCCGATGTTCGCCTCGTCTATCGCGCCACCTCAATCCCCACAGCGCCGTCTTGACCTGCCCCACCGGAACCGCAGCACCCTCACCAATTCCTCCGATGAAGCCGAGGCCAACTCGGCACCACCAAGGAGGTTCTGCACTCACCGCTGCAGTTTATCTTTTATTCGATCTCACGGGGCTGCCGGTGCTTGATACCGAGCAGACATGGCGTGTCTCCATCGACGGCGCCGTCGCCGGCCACATCATCCATGTCGTCTCTCCCCCATGTCGTTGCTTCCTCGGCGGTGACTTCCACAACGGCACTAGCTGCAGCTGCTCCGCCTCTCGCTCGCGTTGCGGCTCTGTTCTTTCTGTCGGTCGCGCTGCTGCACTGCTCATGCTTTCGTTCATGCTGCTGCTCTGCTCTTGCTCTTGCTTGCGCTGCTGCTGCTGCTGCTGCACGACCTCCGGCAGCTACAGGAGTTGATGCTTTAGCACTCACTCGCGGTGCTACTGCACGACTTGCTCTCTGCTAGTGCATTCCCTGCTCGAGCGTCTGCTGATTTGGATCACTGCTTCTCTGCTACTAGTGCTCGAACGCCCTAAACATCTATTGCAATGCTCTGTTACTAGTTCAATCAGTTTCGATAGTAAAATTCAGTTTCGACTGTGAAGTTCATTTTCTTCAGTTAAGTTCAGAGTGAACAGTACTTACAGCATCTGTCGGAGCGGCCGTGGCGCGGCTGATGCGTTTTACATCTAGCGCTTTTTGGTGATGTATTTTACATCATCTATAGCAGATGATATTAGGGTCCCACTTCAGATTAACGTTGTCTATCTTGTCATGCTTCAGCCTCGTCGCCGTACACCTTAGCGGAGCTGCTCCAATGACGGAACCGTCCATCACAGCGGAGCAGTACCCTCGGCGCCGTTTCCAGAGGCCTCGGATCTTCTTCCCCGCCTCCGACAGTCACACCAGCATCATCACCATCCTCCACGCCCAACCCAATGATGCTGAGGTCCACAAGGCTATGCCAAAGAGGTTGTACACTCGTCGCATCACTTTGTTTCTCCATTCCTCTGTTCTTCCAATTCATGTGAGCCAAACACCCAGGTTGACTGAAATCCTATGTTTCCAAATGCTCTGTTTTGCACGTGCATTCCTATCCTATTCCTGTGTTTTTCCTGTCCCTGCGTTTATAGAATCCTCCAATTCTAAGGAGCCCTTACAGATTTACTTCATTTTCAGATAGGCATCAAAGAAAACTCTGTGTGTTATGTCCTGCTCCTGCCGTGCCGTCATCCACCCCACCTGAGGTGCACCATCAACAGAAGCGTTCACTGCAGCAGAGATCCCCCTGCAGACTTCCTTTCGCCGCCTCAGATCATCTTCCCCGTTGCCGGCAGCCACGCCAACTGCATTACCATCATCGACTGAGCAGATGAACCTGAGGACTACACAGTTCCGGAAGAGAGGTCGCAGTCTTTCGTGTTTGCTTACGTTATACATCGGTTATTATTACCTGCTTATCGTTCAATCTCGAGTTTTGAATTGCCCATGGGTCTCATATCGAGCCAACAATGAATAGTATCTGTCTACTATCTGGTTCATCTGGGGTCTTCTATGTGGTTCATGTTGGGTGGGCAACAGACAATAGATGATCCATTGTCTATCTTTTTAAACTGAAGCTATAATCTACCTACTATCATTAGTTTTGGATCCATCCACTCGTTTGCTACCATCAGTCTTGATTTTTGCATGCACCCCTTAGGCCTTACAAAATCTAACTATTTTTTTTATTATGCATGTCAGATATTGTACACAATCATACTGAACATGTAGAGAAAAAGAGGAGACCATTGTGTGCGAATATAATGTCATGCAGACGCCGCTCCATGGTGGGCGAAGTGGCCCCCTCCTGCATTTCCAGATTGTATTCCAGAGGAAGATAACTGTTCAGATGGAGATTCAGAAGGAGCCGACCACGCCTGTTTAACACCTGAGGTGTTTGCTCTAACCTGGCATGATTATGTTGGTCATATCATGCATATGGTGCCTTGCATTGCTTACATTATACATCTTATATGTCATCATCTTAGTTTAGATTTGCTTTGTGTGAATGCCACCTGTTTGGTTTCTATATCATACTCCCACCATTCCTAAATATTTGTCTTTTTAGAGATTTCAACAAGTGACTACATACGGAACAAAATGAGTGAATCTACACTCTAAAATATGTCTATATACATCCGTATGTGGTAGTCCATTTGAAATCTCTAAAAAGACAAATATTTAGGAACAGAGGGAGTATATGGGAATTATGCAATGCCATCTTCTTTAGCCAGGCATCATATACGTGAATCATGCAATGCCATCCTGTTTAGCCAGTCATCGTATATGTGAATTGTATTGTGCCATATTTTTTTCCATAATGTATTCCATTTGTCAACAATGTTTATACATTCATCTACTCTTCCTGTGCATCATCCATTTGAGTCGGTCATGGGAAAATCTGGAGTGAAAACAAGGTCTTCTGAGCAGTCAGTGCTACCTGTCGATGCAGATTTCTTGCTGGTTACAGATAGCTCCTCAGAGGAGGATTCAGAGAGAGATGACCAGTC
>NC_057799.1:157241565-157269307 GCF_018294505.1 Triticum aestivum | reverse complement strand
AAATTGGCTGGGTTATATTGCTCATATCATGCATATGGTGTCTTGCATTGCCATGCCATCTGCTTAGATTAGACATGCTTTGTGTGAATGCCTCATGTTTGCTTTCTATATCAGATATGTGAATTATGCAATGCCATATTTTTCAGCCAGTTATCATATATGTGAATTATGCACCGCCATGGAGCCAGGCATCATATATGTGAATTATCTCATGCCATCTTTTTTTTTCATTACGTATTCCATTTGTTGACAATCTATGTATATTGAACTACTCTTCATGTGTATCAGCCATTTGAGCCGGTTATGGAAAAATCTGGAGTGAAAACAAGGTCTTCAGAGCAGGCAATGGTACCTGTTGAAGCATATATCTCGATGGTTACAGGGAGCTCCTCAGAAGAGGATTCAGAGACAGATGACCAGTCCTATATCCCACCTGAGGTGTATGCTCTAAGTTGCAATGTTTATATTTCTCATATGATGCATATGGTGTCTTGCATTGCTTAGTTTAGACATCATATGCACAATATTGAATTCTATCTGCTTAGTTTAGAGATCATACATGCGAGTGCCAGCTGTTTAGTATATGAATCAATTATGTCAATTATATCATGCCATCCTGTATACTTAGACAACATGTATGTGAATTATTTCATCCCAACCTATTTTAGAAAGACATCATATAGTTTTGTCATGTCATCCTGTTTAGGTACTCATCATATGTTGAATTATGCCATTATATCCTGTTAAGTTATCCATCATATATCTGAAACTGTGTCATGCTATCCTGTTTAGTTAGGCATCATATATGTGAAATTGTGTCATGCTGTCCTGTTTGGTTAGACAACATATATGTGAATTACCACATCTGTCTATCATACAATGTCTATACGTTCAATTTCTTTTCTTGTTTATCAGCCATTTGAATTGGAGGGGGTGATGGCAGTATCTAAGGGAGCAAAAACCCGTTCTTCACAAAAGACAGTGCTACCCGTCGATGCAGATAGAACCATGGTTGTACTGGCCCACAAACTAGCCCCACCACACATAATCGAGACTCTTCCAGATTGCACACTTACACCGTTGGGCAGAGAACCAGCTACAACCCATCTAACCGCAACCCCAGCAGATAGTAACCCACTTATAGTTGACAAAGCACCATGTCCACCACAGAGTACCCCCACACGAGCAGTTTTTAAAGCTATTGTAGTGCCCAAAGCACAAAGTGTTGGGGAACGTAGTAATTTCAAAAAATTTGCTACGCACACACAAGATCATGGTGATGCATAGCAACGAGAGGGGAGAGTGTTGTTCACGTACCCTCGTAGACCGAAAGCGGAAGCATTAGCACAACGCGGTTGATGTAGTCGTACGTCTTCACGATCCGACCGATCCAAGTACCGAACGTACGGCACCTCCGAGTTCAGCACACGTTCAGCTCGATGACGTCCCTCGAACTCCGATCCAGCCGATCTTTGAGGGAGAGTTCCGTCAGCACGACGGCGTGGTGACGATGATGATGTTCTACCGACGCAGGGCTTCGCCTAAGCACCGCTACGATATTATCGAGGTGGATTATGGTGGAGGGGGGCACCGCACACGGCTAAGAGATCAAGAGATCAATTATTGTCTTTGGGGTGCCCCCTGCCCCCGTATATAAAGGAGCAAGGGGGGAGGCGGCCGGCCTAGGAGGAGGGCGCGCCAAGGGGGGGAGTCCTACTCCCACCGGGAGTAGGACTCCTCCTTTCCTTGTTGAAGTAGGAGAAGGGAAGGGGGAAGGAGAAGGAAGGAAGGGGGCGCCCCCCCCCTCCCTAGTCCAATTCGGACTAGTCCATGGGGAGGGGTGCGGCCACCCTTTGGGGCCTTTCTCTCCTTTCCCGTATGGCCCATTAAGGCCCAATACGAATTCCCGTAACTCTCCGGTAGTCCGAAAAATACCCGAATCACTCGGAACCTTTCCGATGTCCGAATATAGTCGTCCAATATATCGATCTCTACGTCTCGACCATTTCGAGACTCCTCGTCATGTCCCTGATCTCATCTGGGACTACGAACTCCTTCGGTACATCAAAACACATAAACTCATAATATAACCGTCATCTAACTTTAAGCGTGCGGACCCTACGGGTTCGAGAACTATGTAGACATGACCGAGACACGTGTCCGGTCAATAACCAATAGCGGAACCTGGATGCTCATATTGGCTCCCACATATTCTACGAAGATCTTTATCGGTCAAACCGCATAACAACATACATTGTTCCCTTTGTTATCGGTATGTTACTTGCCCGAGATTCGATCGTTGGTATCTCAATACCTAGTTCAATCTCGTTACCGGCAAGTCTCTTTACTCGTTCCGTAATACATCATCCCGCAACTAACTCATTAGTTGCAATGCTTGCAAGGCTTATAGTGATGTGCATTACCGAGTGGGCCCAGAGATACCTATCCGACAATCAGAGTGACAAATCCTAATCTCGAAATACGCCAACCCAACAAGTACCTTCGGAGACACCTGTAGAGCACCTTTATAATCACCCAGTTACGTTGTGACGTTTGGTAGCACACAAAGTGTTCCTCCGGTAAACGGGAGTTACATAATCTCATAGTCATAGGAACATGTATAAGTCATGAAGAAAGCAATAGCAACATACTAAATGATCGAGTGCTAAGCTAACGGAATGGGTCAAGTCAATCACATCATTCTCCTAATGATGTGATCCCGTTAATCAAATGACAACTCATGTCTATGGCTAGGAAACATAACCATCTTTGATCAACGAGCTAGTCAAGTAGAGGCATACTAGTGACACTCTGTTTGTCTATGTATTCACACATGTATCATGTTTCCGGTTAATACAATTCTAGCATGAATAATAAACATTTATCATGATATAAGGAAATAAATAATAACTTTATTATTGCCTCTAGGGCATATTTCCTTCAGTCTCCCACTTGCACTAGAGTCAATAATATAGATCACATCGCCATGTGATTTAACATCAATAGTTCACATCACCATTTGATTAACACCCATAGTTCACATCGTCATGTGACCAACACCCAAAGGGTTTACTAGAGTCAATAATCTAGTTCACATCGCTATGTGATTAACACCCAAAGAGTACTAAGGTGTGATCATGTTTTGCTTGTGAGATAATTTTAGTCAACGGGTCTGTCACATTCAGATCCGTAAGTATTTTGCAAATTTCTATGTCTACAATGCTCTGCATGGAGCTACTCTAGCTAATTGCTCGCACTTTCAATATGTATCTAGACCGAGACTTAGAGTCATCTAGATTAGTGTCAAAACTTGCATCGACGTAACCCTTTACGACGAACCTTTTGTCACTTCCATAATCGAGAAACATATTCTTATTCCACTAAGGATAATTTTGACCGCTGTCCAGTGATCTACTCCTAGATCACTATTGTACTCCCTTGCCAAAATCAGTGTAGGGTATACAATAGATCTGGTACACAGCATGGCATACTTTGTAGAACCTATGGCATAGAGAATCACTTTCATTCTCTTTCTATCTTCTACCGTGGTCGGGCTTTGAGTCTTACTCAATTTCACACCTTGTAACACAGGCAAGAACTCTTTCTTTGACTGTTCCATTTTGAACTACTTCAAAATCTTGTTAAGGTATGTACTCATTGAAAAAACTTATCAAGCGTCTTGATCTATCTCTATAGATCTTGATGCTCAATATGTAAGCAGCTTCACCGAGCTCTTTCTTTGAAAAATTCCTTTCAAACACTCCTTTATGCTTTGCAGAATAATTCTACATTATTTCCGATCAACAATATGTCATTCACATATACTTATCAGAAATGTTGTAGTGCTCCCACTCACTTTCTTGTAAATACAGGCTTCACCGCAAGTCTGTATAAAACTATATCCTCTGATCAACTTATCAAAGCGTATATTCCAACTCCGAGATGCTTGCACCAGTCCATAGATGGATCGCTGGAGCTTGCATATTTTGTTAGCACCTTTAGGATTGACAAAACCTTCTGGTTGCATCATATACAACTCTTCTTTAATAAATCCATTAAGGAATGCAGTTTTGTTTATCCATTTGCCAGATTTCATAAAATGCGGCAATTGCTAACATGATTCGGACAGACTTAAGCATAGATATGAGTGAGAAACTCTCATCGTAGTCAACACCTTAAACTTGTCGAAAACCTTTTGCGACAATTCTAGCTTTGTAGATAGTAACACTACTATCAGCGTCCCTCTTCCTCTTGAAGATCCATTTAATCTCAATGGCTCGCCGATCATTGGGCAAGTCAATCAAAGTCCATACTTTGTTCTCATACATGGATCTCATCTCAGATTTCATGGCCTCAAGCCATTTTGCGGAATCTGGGCTCACCATCACTTCTTCATAGTTTGTAGGTTCGTCATGGTCTAGTAACATAACCTCCAGATCAGGATTACCGTACCACTCTGGTGCGGATCTTACTCTGGTTGACCTACGAGGTTCAGTAATAACTTGATCTGAAGTTCCATGATCATCATCATTAACTTCCTCACTAATTGGTATAGGCGTCACAGAAACTGGTTTCTGCGATGAACTACTTTCCAATAAGGGAGCAGGTACAATTACCTCATCAAGTTCTACTTTCCTCCCACTCACTTCTTTCGAGAGAAATTCCTTCTCTAGAAAGGATCCATTCTTAGCAACGAATGTCTTGCCTTCGGATCTGTGATAGAAGGTGTACCCAACTGTCTCCTTTGGGTACCCTATGAAGACACATTTCTCTGATTTGGGTTTGAGCTTATCAGGATGAAACTTTTTCACATAAGCATCGCAACCCCAAATTTTAAGAAACGACAACTTTGGTTTCTTGCCAAACCACAGTTCATAAGATGTCGTCTCAACGGATTTAGATGGTACCCTATTTAACGTGAATGCAGCTGTCTCTAATGCATAACCCCAAAACGATAGTGGTAGATCGGTAAGAGACATCATATATCGCACCATATCTAATAAAGTACGGTTACGATGTTCGGACACACCATTACACTGTGGTGTTCCAGGTGGCGTGAGTAGTGAAACTATTTCACATTATTTTAACTGAAGGCCAAACTCGTAACACAAATACTCTTCTCCACGATCAGATCGTAGAAACTTTATTTCTTGTTACGATGATTTTCCACTTCACTCTGAAATTATATGAACTTTTCAAATGTTTCAGACTTCTGTTTCATTAAGTAGATATACCCATATCTGCTCAAATCATCTGTGAAGGTCAGAAAATAATGATACCTGCTACGAGCCTCAATATTCATCGGACCACATACATCTGTATGTATGATTTCCAACAAATCTGTTGCTCTCACCATAGTTCCGGAGAACGGTGTTTTACTCATCTTGCCCATGAGGCACGGTTCGCAAGCATGAAGTGATTCGTAATCAAGTGATTCCAAAATCCCATCAGTATGGAGTTTCTTCATGCGCTTTACACCAATATGACCTAAACGGCAGTGCCACAAATAAGTTGCACTATCATTATTAACTTTGCATCTTTTGGCTTCATTATTATGAATATGTGTATCACTACGATCGAGATCCAACAAACCATTTTATCGGATGTATGACCATAGAAGGTTTTATTCATGTAAACAGAACAACAATTATTCTCTAATTTAAATGAATAACCGTATTGCAACAAACATGATCAAATCATATTCATGCTCAACGCAAACACCAAATAACACTTATTTAGTTTCAACACTAATCCCGAAAGTATAGGGAGTGTGCGATGATGATCATATCAATCTTGGAACTCCTTCCAACACACATCGTCACCTTGCCTTTTACTAGTCTCTGTTTATTCTGCAACTCCCGTTTCGAGTTACTACTCTTAGCAACTGAACCAGTATCAAATGCCGAGGGGTTGCTATAAACACTAGTAAAGTACACATCAATAACATGTATATCCAATATACCTTTGTTCACTTTGCCATCCTTCTTATCCACCAAATACTTGGGGTAGTTCCGCTTCCAGTGACCAGTCCCTTTGCAGTAGAAGCACTTAGTCTCAGGCTTAGGACCAGACTTAGGCTTCTTCACTTGAGCAGCAACTTGCTTGCCATTCTTCTTGAAGTTCCCCTTCTTCCCTTTGCCCTTTTCTTGAAACTAGTGGTCTCGTCAACCATCAACACTTGATGTTTTTCTTGATTTCTACCTTCGTCGATTTCAGCACCACGAAGAGCTCGGGAATAACTTCCGTCATCCCTTGCATACTATAGTTCATCACGAAGTTCTACTAACTTGGTGATGGTGACTAGAGAATTCTGTCAATCACTATTTTATCTGGAAGATTAACTCCCACTTGATTCAAGCGATTGTAGTACCCAGACAATCTGAGCACATGCTCACTGCTTGAGCTATTCTCCTCCATCTTTTAGCTATAGAACTTGTTGGAGACTTCATATCTCTCAACTCGGGTATTTGCTTGAAATATTAACTTCAACTCCTGGAACATCTCATATGGTCCATGACGTTCAAAACGTCTTTGAAGTCCCGATTCTAAGCCGTTAAGCATGGTGCACTAAACTATCAAGTAGTCATCATATTGAGCTAGCCAAACGTTCATAACGTCTGCATCTGCTCCTGCAATAGGTCTGTCACCTAGCGGTGCATCAAGGACATAATTCTTCTGTGCAGCAATGAGGATAATCCTCAGATCACGGATCCATTCCGCATCTTTGCTACTAACATCTTTCAACATAATTTTTCTCTAGGAACATATCAAAAATAAACACAGGGAAGCAACAACGCGAGCTATTGATCTACAACATAATTTGCAAAATACTATCAGGACTAAGTTCATGATAAATTTAAGTTCAATTAATCATATTACTTAAGAACTCCCACTTGGATAGACATCCCTATAATCCTATAAGTGGTCACGTGATCCATATCAACTAAACCATGTCCGATCATCACGTGAGATGGAGTAGTTTCAATGGTGAACATCACTATGTTGATCATATCTACTATATGATTCACGCTCGACCTTTCGATCTCCGTGTTCCGAGGCCATATCTGTTATATGCTAGGCTCGTCAAGCTTAACCTGAGTATTCCGCGTGTGCAACTGTTTTGCACCCGTTGTATTTGAACATAGAGCCTATCACACCCGATCATTACATGGTGTCTCAGCACGAAGAACTTTCGCAACGGTGCATACTCAGGGAGAACACGTATACTTTGATAATTTAGTGAGGGATCATCTTATAATGCTACCGTCAATCAAAGCAAGATAAGATGCATAAAAGATAAACGTCACATGCAATCAATATAAGTGATATGATATGGCCATCATCATCTTGTGCTTGTGATCTCCATCTCCGAAGCACCGTCATGATCACCATCGTCACCGGCGCGACACCTTGATCTCCATCGTAGCATCGTTGTCGTCTCGCCAATCTTATGCTTCTACGACTATCGCTACCGCTTAGTGCTAAAGTAAAGCATTACAGGGCGATTGCATTGCATACAATAAAGCGACAACCATATGGCTCCTGCCAGTTGCCGATAACTCGGTTACAAAACATGATCATCTCATACAATAAATTTAGCATCATGCTTTGACCATATCACATCACAACATGCCCTGCAAAAACAAGTTAGACGTCCTCTACTTTGTTGTTGCAAGTTTTACATGGCTGCTACGGGCTTAGCAAGAATCGTTCTTACCTACGCATCAAAACCACAACGATAGTTTGTCAAGTTGGTGCTGTTTTAACCTTCGCAAGGACCGGGCGTAGCCACACTCGGTTCAACTAAAGTTGGAGAAACTGACACCCGCCAGCCACCTATGTGCAAAGCACGTCGGTAGAACCAGTCTCACGTAAGCGTACGCGTAATGTCAGTCCGGGCCGCTTCATCCAACAATACCGCCGAACCAAAGTATGACATGCTGGTAAGCAGTATGACTTATATCGCCCACAACTCACTTGTGTTCTACTCGTGCATATAACATCAACGCATAAAACCTGGCTCGGATACCACTGTTGGGGGACGTAGTAATTTCAAAAAATTTGCTACGCACACGCAAGATCATGGTGAAGCATAGCAACGAGAGGGGAGAGTGTTGTCCACGTACCCCCGTAGACCGAAAACGGAAGCGTTAGCACAACGCGGTTGATGTAGTCGTACGTCTTCACGATCCGACCGATCCAAGTACCGAACGTACGGCACCTCCGAGTTCAGCACACGTTCAGCTTGATGACGTCCCTCGAACTCCGATCCAGCCGATCTTTGAGGGAGAGTTCCGTCAGCACGACGGCGTGGTGACGATGATGATGTTCTACCGACGCAGGGCTTCGCCTAAGCACCGCTACGATATTATCGAGGTGGATTATGGTGGAGGGGGGCACCGCACACGGCTAAGAGATCAAGAGATCAATTATTGTCTTTGGGGTGCCCCCCTGCCCACGTATATAAAGGAGCAAGGGGGAGGCGGCCGGCCTAGGAGGAGGGCGCGCCAAGGGGGGGAGTCCTACTCCCACCGGGAGTAGGACTCCTCCTTTCCTTGTTGGAGTAGGAGAAGGGAAGGGAGAAGGAGAAGGAAGGAAGGGGACGCCCCCCTCCCTAGTCCAATTCGGACTAGTCCATGGGGAGGGATGCGGCCACCCTTTGGGGCCTTTCTCTCCTTTCCCGTATGGCCCATTAAGGCCCAATACCAATTCCCGTAACTCTCCGGTACTCCGAAAAATACCCGAATCACTCGGAACCTTTTCGATGTCCGAATATAGTCGTCCAATATATCGATCTTTACGTCTCGACCATTTCGAGACTCCTCGTCATGTCCCTGATCTCATCCGGGACTACGAACTCCTTCGGTACATCAAAACACATAAACTCATAATATAACCGTCATCTAACTTTAAGCGTGCGGACCCTACGGGTTCGAGAACTATGTAGACATGACCGAGACACGTCTCCGGTCAATAACCAATAGCGGAACCTGGATGCTCATATTGGCTCCCACATATTCTACGAAGATCTTTATCGATCAAACCGCATAACAACATACATTGTTCCCTTTGTCATCGGTATGTTACTTGCCCGAGATTCGATCGTTGGTATCTCAATACCTAGTTCAATCTCGTTACCGGCAAGTCTCTTTACTCGTTCCGTAATACATCATCCCGCAACTAACTCATTAGTTGCAATGCTTGCAAGGCTTATAGTGATGTGCATTACCGAGTGGGCCCAGAGATACCTATCCGACAATCAGAGTGACAAATCCTAATCTCGAAATACGCCAACCCAACAAGTGCCTTCGGAGACACCTGTAGAGCACCTTTATAATCACCCAGTTACGTTGTGACGTTTGGTAGCACACAAAGTGTTCCTCCGGTAAATGGGAGTTGCATAATCTCATAGTCATAGGAACATGTATAAGTCATGAAGAAAGCAATAGCAACATACTAAACAATCGAGTGCTAAGCTAACGGAATGGGTCAAGTCAATCACATCATTCTCCTAATGATGTGATCCTGTTAATCAAATGACAACTCATGTCTATGGCTAGGAAACATAACCATCTTTGATCAACGAGCTAGTCAAGTAGAGGCATACTAGTGACACTCTGTTTGTCTATGTATTCACACATGTATCATGTTTCCGGTTAATACAATTCTAGCATGAATAATAAACATTTATCATGATATAAGGAAATAAATAATAACTTTATTATTGCCTCTAGGGCATATTTCCTTCACGAAGACCACCACAGCTAACCCAAACTCCACGTTTAAAGCAGAAGAGCAACTGTTCTCAGGTCAGATTCCGTAGCTATGGTCCATACTCCTTTGCTGTTGCATCACTGTATTTACTCATACCAACTACTTTCGAATTTGAAGGATCCAGTTGAAACTCCAATGGCGCAACAGGTATGTTTTAAACCTATTTCTTTAACTGGATTGTTGTTCTAACTTGTTGCTCTATGTTGATTTCAGTTTAAGTTGTATAAACAGTTATGTTCTCATGTGATGCACATTACAAGTGCTGCCAATGTTGTGTAGTTTCTCACACTTATATTCTGTCTATGCTGCTGTGTTTTAAAAATATATGAGTTGAACTATGTCTCTATCTTTATTAGGGAACATAAACTAGAATGATATGGACAATACAGTGACCATAGTACATAGATATATGTTTGTTTCATGCTGTTATCCTGTCCACCTTACTACTGAACCGGTTTACCAAAATGAGTTTCATATACTACAAGCTAAACCTGTGATGTGTCTGCTTGTTTCTCTTGTAGTATGCAAACAGAATATTGGAGAAGAGCACCCCACTATGCAATGGTAGAGAAAGTAATGCAGATAAGGTTCAAGATAGTGAGACAACCCTATTGGTCTCCAAGAAAGGTGGTAAAAACGATCTTGTAGACAGTGAGAAAACCCCACAGTCCTGCGTTGATGTAGTGTTCGAGTTACTGGCCAGTACCGCTGGCACAAGCTCTTCGAACTCGCTGCCTGAATCACTTCGGCTTCTTCAGTCTCAGCTACAAGCTAAAAGGCATCAGTCAGCTGTGCTGCGGCAAGAAGCCGAAGGACTGAGGAAGTCCCTGCAGAATTCAGATGCGTACTTTCTTGTGCAACAGCAAGCGCTGGAGGATTTAAGCGCCAAACAAGAGAAAGTTAATAAGCTTGCTAAGCATCTTGCCAGCATTATGGGTACCCAAGATATTGTTTCTTGAACTCTTCTGAAGTGGTTTCAGTTCTGGACTTGTTTTGCTGCGACGTTGATATGCTGCTTTGTTCCCTATATTTGCACTGGTGGCGAACTTTGATGCCCAGTGGATGTAATATGTGTAATAGCCGTGATAGCCTAGCATAAGTTGCTTGCTTATTTATTTCCTTGTTGTCTTATTTATTTGTTTGCTTGTAGTCAGTGCAGTTCTTTTTCCGCGGTTTGCTAGTGGCTGCAATAACCTATTTTTTAAAACTAGGCCACAATAACCATGGGTTAATATTTACTGTAGTGACACTGGGCCTCCTACGGGCCGTAGAAACAGTGGGCCTTCTACGGGCCGTAGAAACAGTAGGCCTTCTACGGGCCGTAGAAACAATGGGCCTTCTACGGGCCATAGAAACAATGGGCCTTCTATGGGCCGTATCATCAATGGGCCTTATACGGGTCGTATGATCGATTGGCCAAACATGGGCCAATAACAGGCCGCATTATGGCCGTAAACGGGCTAGAGTTGGAATCGTCCGTTCATGGGCCGACCATAATGGGCCATCGTTAATAGGCCGTATTTGATGACGCTATGAAAACGGCCCAACGTATTAACGGACCACAAACGGGCCGAATGTAACCACGGGCTGAATTTGGCCCACAAGCAGAAAATGACAGTAACGGGCCGTAAGTAAACGAATGCTAGAAATGAGCCCAAGAATAAATGGGCTCTAAGAAGGCCGAAAGATAACATGGGCTGGAAACGGCCCAACGGAATAACGGGCCGTTAATGGGTATAAAGTGATACACTGTTCATTACGGGCCAGTTTCACCACGGGCCGTTAATGGGTGTAAAGTGATACACTGTTCATTACGGGCCAGTTTCACCACGGGCCGTTAATAGGCCAAGAGTTACATAGGGCCTCATATGGGCCGAAAGACGTCATGGGCCATACATGGGCCAGAAGTGAAAACGGGCTGGAATCATGTTGGATGGCCCAGATGACGCTACTGGGCCTAATTCGGATAGGGCGTAACGGGCCTTGGGTTAGCGGGCTGTAAATGGGCTATATGCGAACAGGCCGTTAACAGGCTTTCCATGGGCCGGCCCGCCACCTTTTGACCAAGTCAAACGGGCTGGCCTTTTCACAGGAATGGGCCTCTGTTGGGCCGTGCCACGTGTTTCCTCCAGCCAATGATGATTTTACACGTGGAAAATCCCCATTGGTCGGGGCTGTTAACGGGTTATCGGATCCAAAACCCGACTCGATAGCTGAACGACGTTCCGTTACGGTGGATGCCACGTGTCGGTCACCCTTGACGAAAGCACTTCTGTGACGCGCGATTTATCGTCATGGAAGTGCACACTTCCATGATGATAATTTTGGTAATGTCATGGAACACTTCTACGACAGCACATGTATGACTATCTTGATTCTGTCATAAAATCGTCATGGATGTACATGCATGACAAAAAACGCGACCTACTGTGACAAACACGTATCATCACGGAAGTGTATTTTTTTGTAGTGCACGCCCATGGCTATCGTCCTCAATGCCACACCTATGGTCGGAAGATCATCCTTTGGGGGGCAAAGGAAACACCCGCGGGAGACGCTACGTCTTGAGCTTGCATTGGTTTTCCTTGAAGAGGAAAGGGTGATGCAGCACAGTAGCGTAAGTATTTCCCTCAGTTTTTGAGAACCAAGGTATCAATCCAGTAGGAGAGTCCCCAAAAAGTCCCACGCACCTACCCAAACAAACAAAGAACTCGCAACCAACGCAATAAAGGGGTTGTCAATCCCTTCACGGCCACTTGCGAAAGTGAGATCTGATAGAGATAATATGATAAGATAAATATATTTTTGGTATTTTATAATATAGATTAGAAAAGTAAAGATGCGAATAAAAGTAGATGGCAAACTTATATAATAAAAGATAGACCCGGGGGCCATATAGGTTTCACTAGTGGCTTCTCTCAAGATAGCATAAGTATTACGGTGGGTGAACAAATTACTGTCGAGCAATTGATAGAAAAGCGAATAATTATGAGATTATCTAGGCATGATCATGTATATAGGCATCACGTCCGTGACAAGTAGACCGACTCCTGCCTGCATCTACTACCATTACTCTACACATCGACCGCTATCCAGCATGCATCTAGAGTATTAAGTTCATAAAGAACAGAGTAACGCATTAAGAAAGATGACATGATGTAGAGGGATAAACTCATGCAATATGATATAAACCCCATCTTTTTATCCTCGATGGCAACAATACAATACGTGCCTTGCTACCCCTGCTGTCACTGGGAAAGGACACCGCAAGATTGAACCCAAAGCTAAGCACTTCTCCCATTGCAAGAAAGATCAATCTAGTAGGCCAAACCAAACCGATAATTCGAAGAGACTTGCAAAGATAACTTAATCACACATAAAAGAATTCAGAGGAGATTCAAATATTTCTCATAGATAAACATGATCATAAACCCACAATTCATCGGATCTCGACAAACACACCACAAAAAGAGTTACATCGAATAGATCTCCAAGAAGATCGAGGAGAACTTTGTATTGAGAATCAAAGAGAGAGAAGAAGCCATCTAGCTAATAACTATGGACCCGAAGGTATGTGGTAAACTACTCACAACTCATCGGAGGGGCTATGGTGTTGATGTAGAAGCCCTCCGTGGTCGATTCCCCCTCCAGCGGAGCGCCGGCGAAGGCTCCAAGATGGGATCTCGTGGATACAGAAGGTTACGGTGGTGGAAATAGTTTTTCGTGGTCGCCTCTGATGGTTTCGGGGTACGTGGGTATATATAGGAGGAAGAAGTAGGTCGGTGGACGCCCGAGGGGCCCACGAGACAGGGGGCGCGCCCTCCACCCTCGTGGCCTCCTCGATCGCTTCTTGACGTGCACTCCAAGTCCTCTAGATCACGTTCGTTCCAAAAATCACGCTCCCGAAGGTTTCATTCCGTTTGGACTCCGTTTGATATTCCTTTTCTTCGAAATACTGAAATAGGCAAAAAAAACAGCAATACGGGCTGGGCCTCCGGTTAGTAGGTTAGTCCCAAAAATGATATAAAAGTGTAAAATAAAGCCCATAAACATCCAAAACAGGTAATATAATAGCATGGAACAATCAAAAATTATAGATACGTTGGAGACGTATCAAGCATCCCCAAGCTTAATTCCTGCTCGTCCTCGAGTAGGTAAATGATAAAAATAGAATTTTTGATGTGGAATGCTACCTAGCATAATTCTCAATGTAATTTTCTTTATTGTGGCATGAATGTTCAGATCCAAATGATTCAAAATAAAAGTTCATATTGACATAAGAAATAGTAATACTTCAAGCATACTAATCAAAGTAATCATGTCTTCTCAAAATAGCATGGCTAAAGAAAGTTATCCCTACAAAATCATATAGTCTGGCTATGCTCTATCTTCATCACACAAAGTATTTAATCATGCACAACCCCGATGACAAGCCAAGCAATTGTTTCATACTTTAGTAATCTCAAACTTTTTCAATCTTTCACGCAATACATGAGCGTGAGCCATGGACATAGCACTTATGTGGAATAGAATGGTGGTTGTGGAGAAGACAAAAAAGAGGAAGATAGTCTCACATCAACTAGGCGTATCAACGGGCTATGGAGATGCCCATTAATAGATATCAATGTGAGTGAGTAGGGATTGCCATGCAACGGATGCACTAGAGCTATAAATGTATGAAAGCTCAACAAAAGAAACTAAGTGGGTGTGCATCCAACTCGCTTGCTCACGAAGACCTAGAGCATTTTGAGGAAGCCCATCATTGGAATATACAAGCCAAGTTCTAATGAAAATTCCCACTAGTATATGAAAGTGACAACGTAGGAGACTCTCTATCATGAAGATCATGGTGCTACTTTGAAGCACAAGTGTGGTAAAAAGGATAGTAGCATTGTCCCTTCTCTCTTTTCTCTCATTTTTTTTATTTTTTTTTATTTTATTTTTTTGGTGGGCTTCTTTGGACTCTTTTTTTTATTTGGGCTTCTTTGGCCTCTTTTATTTTTTCATAAAGTCCGGAGTCTCATCCCGACTTGTGGGGGAATCGTAGTCTCCATCATCCTTTCCTCACTGGGACAATGCTCTAATAATGAAGATCATCACACTTTTATTTATTTACAACTCAATACTTAGAACAAGATATGACTCTATATGAATGCCTCCGGCGGTGTACCAGGATATGCAATGAATCAAGAGTGACATGTATGAAAATTATGGAGGTGGCTTTGCCACTAATACGATGCCAACTACATGATCATGCAAAGAATATGACAATGATGATGCGTGTCATATAAATGGAACGGTGGAAAGTTGCATGGCAATATATCTCGGAATGGCTATGGAAATGCCATAATAGGTAGGTATGGTGGCTGTTTTGAGGAAGATATATGGTGGGTGTATGGTACCGGCGAAAGTTGCATGGCACAAGAGAAGCTAGCAATGGTGGAAGGGTGAGAGTGCGTATAATCCATGGACTCAACATTAGTCAAAAGAACTCATATACTTATTGCAAAAAATCTACAAGTCATCAAAAACCAAGCACTACACGCATGCTCCTAGGGGGATAGATTGGTAGGAAAAGACCATCGCTCGTCCCCGACCGCCACTCATAAGGAAGACAATCAATAAATAAATTATGCTCCGACTTCATCACAAAGCGGTTCACCATACGTGCATGCTACGGGAATCACGAACTTCAATACAAGTATTCTGTAAATTCATAATTACCCAACTAGCATGACTCTAATATCACCACTTCTATATCTCAAAAAAATTATCAAGTATCAAATTGATCATAGCATCCAATTCACTTTCTATGATAGTTTTTATTATACCCAACATGGATGCCTACCATTCTAGGACCAATTTTATAACCATAGCAAATACCATGCTGTTCTAAAAGACTCTCAAAATAATATAAGTGAAGCATGAGAGACTAATAATTTGTACAAAATTAAGCCACCGCCGTGCTCTAAAAAATATAAGTGAAGCACTAGAGCAAAAACTATTTAGCTCAAAAGATATAAGTGAAGCTCATAGAGTATTCTAATAAATTTTAATCATGTGGGTTTCTACCAAAAGGTGTGTACAGCAAGGATGATTGCGGCAAACTAAAAATCAAAGACTAATATCATACAAGACGCTCCAAGCAAAACACATATCATGTGGTGAATAAAAATATAGCTCCAAGTAAAGTTACCGATAAACAAAGACGAAAGAGGGGATGCCTTCCCGGGGCATCCCCAAGCTTAGGCTTTTGGCTATTCTTGAATATCTTGGGGTTCCTTGGGCATCCCCAATCTTAGGCTCTTGCCACTCCTTATTCCATAGTCCATCAAATCTTTACCCAAAACTTGAAAACTTCACAACACAAAACTCAACAAAAATCACGTAAGCTCCGTTAGAGAAAGAAAGCAAAACACCACTTCAACGTAATGTAATGAACTCATTCTTTATTTATATTGGTGTTAAACCTACTGTATTCCAACTTCTCTATGGTTTATAAACTATTTTACTAGCCATAGATGCATCAAAATAAGCAAACAACACACGAAAAACAGAATCTGTCAAAAACAGAACAGTCTGTAGTAATCTGTAACTAACGCAAACTTATGGAACTCAAAAAATTCTACCAAAATAGGAAGACCTAGATAATGTGTTTATTGATATACTGCAATTGGAATCAATATTTTATCACGTTCTGGTGATTTTAAACAATTGTTTTCGTGAACAGAAAGTTTCTGGAATTTTCAGCAAGATCAAATAGTTATCATCCAAGAAAATCCTATAGGTTCAGCTTGGCATAAACACTAATTAAAACATGAAAACACATAAAAACAGAAGGTAGATGATAAATTTATTACTAAACAGAAACAAAAACAAAAAACACAAAGAAAATTGGGTTGCCTCCCAACTAGCGCTACCGTTTAACGCCCCTAGCTAGGCATAAAAGCGAGGATAGATCTAAGTAGTGCCATCCTTGGCACTCAATTCATAAGTAGCTCGCATGATAGATTCATAAGGTAATTGGACTTTCTTTCCTGGAAAGTGCTCCATGCCTTTCCTTGATGGAAATTGGAATCTAATATTCCCTTCCTTCATATCAATAATTGCACCAATCGTTCTAAGAAAAGGTCTACCAAGAATAATAGGGCAAGAAAGATTGCAATCTATATCAAGAACGATAAAATCTACGGGCACCAAATTCCTATTTGCAACAATAAGAACATCATTGATTCTTCCCATCGGCTTTTTAATAGTGGAATCCGCAAGGTGCAAATTTAAAGAGCAATCATCAAGATCATGGAAACCTAGAATATCACATAAAGTTTTCGGAATCGTGGAAACACTAGCACCCAAATCACACAAAGCATAGCACTCATGATCTTTAATTTTAATCTTTATAGTAGGTTCCCACTCATCATAAAGATTTCTAGGTATAGAAACTTCCAAATTAAGTTTTTCATCATAAGTTTGCATCACGGCATCAACAATATGTTTGGTAAAAGCTTTATTTTGACTATAAGCATGAGGAGAATTCACAATGGATTGCAACAAGGAAATACAATCTTTTAAAGAACAATTATCATAATTAAACTCCTTGAAATCCAAGATAGTGGGTTCCACGTTATTTAAAGTCTTGACCTCTCCAATCCCACTTTTACCAAATTTAGCATCAAGATCTAAAAACTCCGAATCATTGGGACGCCTTTTAACTAAAGTTGACTCATCTCCAGTCCCATCATTATTAAGATTAATATTGCAAAACAAAGATCTAATAGGGGACACATCAATAACTTTAAGATCTTCATCATTATTATCATGCATCTTTTCTGGTTTGGCAGCCATCTTATTGACTAAGGTAGCTTGCTTATCAGAAATTTGGGCCATAGATTTTTCAAGATGAATAATTCGAGAGCTTAAACCGTAAAATTCTTTAGTCATATCATCAAGCTCTTTGTTCATAAACCCCATAAAACCTTTTTGTTCCTTTAACTCATTTCTGAAGAAATTATTGTGCTCAAATTGTAAGGTCATAAAGCTTCTAACGTTTAATTCAATCTCTTCTAACCTTCTAAGATGAAGGTCAGAGTTTCTGGGCAAAGCCATAAGGGCAAACAGGCACAAGCAAGCAAAAAGGCAAACGAAACAGAGAGGAGATTGGGAAAGAGAGGGCGAATAAAACGGCAAGGGTGAACTGGGGGAGAGGAAAACGAGAGGCAAATGGCAAATAATGTAAATGCGAGGGAGATGAGTTTGTGATGAGTACTTGGTATGTCTTGACTTGAGCAAAGACCTCCAACGGCACTAGATATCGCACGTTGGCGAAAGATCGAATCACTTGATGGAAGCCTCCCCGGCAACGGCGCCAGAAATCCTTCTTGCTACGTCTTGAGCTTGCGTTAGTTTTCCTTGAAGAGGAAAGGGTGATGCAGCATAGTAGCGTAAGTATTTCCCTCAGTTTTTGAGAACCAAGGTATCAATCCAGTAGGAGACTCCCCAAAAAGTCCCACGCACCTACACAAACAAACAAAGAACTCGCAACCAACGCAATAAAGGGGTTGTCAATACCTTCACGGCCACTTGCGAAAGTGAGATCTGATAGAGATAATATGAGAAGATAAATATATTTTTGGTATTTTATAATATAGATTAGAAAAGTAAAGATGCAAATAAAAGTAGATGGCAAACTTATATAATAAAAGATAGACCCGGGGGGCATAGGTTTCACTAGTGGCTTCTCTCAAGATAGCATAAGTATTACGGTGGGTGAACAAATTACTGTCGAGCAATTGATAGAAAAGCGAATAATTATGAGATTATCTAGGCATGATCATGTATATAGGCATCACATTCGTGACAAGTAGACCGACTCCTGCCTGCATCTACTACTATTACTCCACACATCGACCGCTATCCAGCATGCATCTAGAGTATTAAGTTCATAAAGAACAGAGTAACGCATTAAGAAAGATGACATGATGTAGAGGGATAAACTCATGCAATATGATATAAACCCCATCTTATTATCCTCGATGGCAACAATACAATACGTACCTTGCTGCCCCTGCTGTCACTGGGAAAGGACACCGCAAGATTGAACCCAAAGCTAAGCACTTCTCCCATTGCAAGAAAGATCAATCTAGTAGGCCAAACCAAACTGATAATTCGAAGAGACTTGCAAAGATAACTTAATCACACATAAAAATATTCAGTGGAGATTCAAATATTTCGCATAGATAAACTTGATCATAAACCCACAATTCATCGGATCTCGGCAAACACATCGCAAAAAGAGTTACATCGAATAGATCTCCGAGAAGATCGAGGAGAACTTTGTATTGAGAATCAAAGAGAGAGAAGAAGCCATCTAGCTAATAACTATGGACCCTAAGGTCTGTGGTAAACTACTCACAACTCATCGGAGGGGCTATGGTGTTGATGTAGAAGCCCTCCGTGGTCGATTCCCCCTCCAGCGGAGCACCGGCGAAGGCTCCAAGATGGGATCTCGCGGATACAGAAGGTTACTGTGGTGGAAATAGTTTTTCATGGTCGCCTCTAATGGTTTCGGGGTACGTGGGTATATATAGGAGGAAGAAGTAGGTCGGTGGACGCCCCAGGGGCCCACGAGACGGGGGGCACGCCCACCAGGGAAGGGCACGCCCTCCACCCTCGCTGCCTCCTCGGTCGCTTCTTGACGTGCACTCCAAGTCCTCTGGATCACGTTCGTTCCAAAAATCACGCTCCCGAAGGTTTCATTCCGTTTGGACTCTGTTTGGTATTCCTTTTCTTCGAAATACTGAAATAGGCAAAAAAAACAGCAATACGGGCTGGGCCTCCGGTTAGTAGGTTAGTCCCAAAAATGATATAAAAAGTGTAAAATAAAGCCCATAAACATCCAAAACAGGTAATATAATAGCATGGAACAATTAAAAATTATAGATACGTTGGAGACGTATCAGGAGATCCCTGCCGACATGCATCCCGATGCCCGCAACCCGTTCGACGGAATGTCGGCCACGGACGACGAGCCAGCGAACTGTTTCATCATCGAGAACATCATCTTTGAAGGCGGTGCGGGTGTCGGTGCCTTCACAGGCGGTGTGGGAGCATCTTCCTTCGATCCCGACGAGACCCACAACCAAGATGGTTGAGCCCCCATCATGGCTGACACCTTCATGCAAGACCAAGTTGACATGGGCAGCACCTTCCCGCTTGACCACAAATTCGCGGAGGACTGTGACCTTGAGGAAGAGGATGAAGTGGACATCGACGGGGAGCCGTTGTTCAAGATGAGCTCTCCGCCCAAGCTGGCGCAAACAAGAAGCGCAAAAGCAAACAGACGAAGGCATACACGCAGCCGGAGGACAAACTCTTTTGTGAGTGTTGGAGGGGCATTGGACAAGACCCCAAGGTCGGCGCTGAGCAAAAGGTATCTACCTTTTGGCTACGTGTGATGGACACATGCCCTAGAGGCAATAATAAAATGGTTATTATTATATTTCCTAAATCATGATAAAGGTTTATTATTCATGCTAGAATTGTATTGATCGGAAACTTAAATACATGTGTGAATACATAAACAAATAACGTGTCCCTAGTAAGCCTCTACTAGACTAGCTCGTTGATCAAAGATGGTTAAGGTTTCCTAACCATAGACACGTGTTGTCATTTGATAACGGGATCACATCATTAGGAGAATGATGTGATGGACAAGACTCATCCATTAGCTTAGCATATTGATCGTTCAGTTTATTGCTATTGCTTTCTTCATGTCAAATACATATTCCTTCGACTATGAGATTATGCAACTCCCGGATACCGGAGGAATACCTTGTGTGCTATCAAATGTCACAACGTAACTGGGTTATCATAAAGATGCTCTACAGGTATCTCCGAAGGTGTTTGTTGAGTTGGCATATATCGAGATTAGGATTTGTCACTCCGAGTATCGGAGAGGTATCTCTGGGCCCTCTCGGTAATACACATCATAAGCTTGCAAGAAAGTGAATAAGGAGTTGGTCATGAGGTGATGTATTAAAGAACGAGTAAAGAGACTTTCCAGTAACGATATTGAACTAGGTATGAAGATACCGACGATCGAATCTCGGGCAAGTAACATACCGATGGACAAAGGGAATTACGTATGTTGTCATAATGCTTCTACCGATAAAGATCTTCGTAGAATATGTAGGAGCCAATATGGGCATCCAGGTTCTGCTATTGGTTATTGACCGGAGAGGTGTCTCGGTCATGTCTACATAGTTCTCAAACCCGTAGGGTCCGCACGCTTAACGTTCGTTGACGATATAGTGTTATATGAGTTATATGATTTGGTGACCGAATGTTGTTCGGAGTCCCGGATGAGATCGCGAACATGACGAGGAGTCTTGAAATGGTCGAGAGGTAAAGATTGATATATAGGACGATGATATTTGGACACCAAAAGTGTTTCGGGACGTACCGGGAAGGGATCGGGTCACCAGAAGGGGTTCCGGGCGCCCCCGGCAAGATATGGGCCTTATGGGCCAAAGGAGGGGGCAGACTAGCCCACAAGGGGGCTGGTGCTCCTCCTCCCTGGTTTGGCCAACCCTAGGGAAGGTAAAAGGGGAGGGCTAGCCCCTCCCGCCTTTCCCTCTCATGGGAGAAAGGAAAGGGGGGACCCTCCCCTGCCTTCCTCCCACACTCCAAATAAGGAAGGGGGTGTGCAGGGCAAGGCAGCAGCCCTAGGGCTGCCGCTAGGTCTCTTGGGGCGCCCTAGGGGCTGCCTCCTCCCCTCCCACCTATATATACATGAGGATGGGGCACCACACAGGGACTAGAACATTGTCTTAGCCGTGTGCGGCGCCCCCGTCCACCGTTTACTCCCTCGATCATATTTTCGTAGTGCTTAGGCGAAGCCCTACGGAGATCGCATCACCATCACCGTCACCACGTCGTCGTGCTGTCAGAACTCGTCCACTACCTACCGTCTTGCTGGATCAAGAAGGCACGTACGTCATCGAGCTGAACGTGTGCTGAACGCGGAGGTGCCGTACCTTCGGTACTCGATCGGTTGGATCGCGAAGAAAGTTCGACTACATCAACCGCGTTGTGAAACGCTTCTGATTACGGTCTACAAGGGTATGTAGACACACTCTCCCCTCTCATTGCTATGCATCTCCATGGATAGATCTTGCGTGTGCGCAGATTTTTTTGTTTTCCATGCTATGTTTCCCAACAATGTGTTCATCGTGAATTTCATAAACGCAAGAAGTTCGTGCCGTACCAAATGGAGAGCAAGCACGAGTGGATGTCCCTCTCGAAGCGATGGAGGGTGATACAATACGAGTGGAACAAGTTTTGTGCCACCCTTGTAGGCATCGAGGGACGTCCCATGAGCGGTCTAGGCATGAAAGATATGGTATGCATGTGTCCCTCTTTTTTTCCATTGTGCTTGCATGTTCATATGCCAATATACTTCAATGTCCATTTGCCCATATGCGTGCCCGAGGAAGAGGCCTTGGTTCGAGAAGATGCAAGCCGACATGCTCAAGTTTGATGACGAGTGATCTATGGTGGGGACCGCCCTTCTTTTTTGGTATGCCGACAAGTGTGCTGGCATGACCACGACCGAGATGGCGTGGTTGAACTCCCACCTTTTTTTGTGTGCTGGCATGTTTGCCGGCCGCTGGCAAATGCGCCATCATAAACTGTGTGGTTAATTTCTGGAGGCTGGCATGGCGTCAGCTTGAACTCTAGGCGATGCCATAACCGCTGGCATGATCTATGGTCACAGGCCTTTTTAAAATTCTGCGCGGACATGAAATGGGTTTGTGAATTGTACGCATGGCCGACCAAATCGTAAAAAGAGGCGGACGACGAGCGAGCGGCCAACCCAAACGGACAAAATACGGACAAAACGCGTGTTTGGTTTGAGTCGCTGCGTTAGAGTTGCTATAAGGGAAGAGGTTGTGAGGTAGCACCCCCACAGTTCACGAGGCCGCTGTGAGGAAGAGAGGGGGTGGGGAAGTCAAGCAGCAGCCCAAAAAGTAAAATGGCGCGGTTCCGTCTCGTATCGGCAGATCTCCTGCCGTCCATTGCGTTTTAAAGATTGATGCAACACTATGTAGTATAAAAATCAAAGCATTCTGTTTTGGGAATACATAGTTATACCACCTGCAAACAGGGTACACGGGTCCCGCCAATGTCAGCTTTTGATCAGATGACACAGGGTCTTGCATGCATGTGCTTCCCATTCTCTCTCTTCTCTCTCCCATACTAATTCATCAATTTATTTCGCCTTTGCTAACTTAAGATCATTCATATCTCTTAAATCAAACTTTCGATTTCAAAACTTTTTATATATTTGTACTCATGTCGCAAAGATCTTTAAAACAAGACCAATTTTGGATATAGTTTAAATGGTTTAAAATTCATGAAACACATTTCACCTGCTTGAAATCTTACGAATAAAATGATTTCCATTAGTTTCACAAGTTCACATTTCAGTTTTATATTGTTTTTCATTTTCAACACTTAGATTTCACTTTTCACTTGCCTGTTTCAGATAAATCATATGTATCAATTGCACATTTTTTAAAGATCATATTTCACTATTTTAAAATAAACCATTTCACATTTGTAAATGAACGGTTTCACAAGTTGACATTTCAATTCAGATTGTTTTTCACTTTCAGAACCTACATTTCATTTTTCACTAGCTTATTTCACAAAAATTACATATATTACATCTGCATATTTTTTATAATAACATGTATCACAGTCTTGAAATAAACTGTTACACGTTTCGAAATAATCAGTTTCACAAGTTGACACTTCACTTCATATTGTTTTACTTTCAGAAACTACATTTCACTTTGCACTAGTTCCACAAAAATCACATCTATTTCAATTTCACGTTATTGAAGTAGCTTGTTTCACTCTTTTGAAATAAATCATATTTCAATTTTTTCAATTTCAGAAATTGAGATTTCAGTTTCACAATTTTTTTTCCACTTTCGGAAGGTGCATTTCACTTCTCAGTGGCTTGTTTCACGAAAATCACATCTATTTCAATTGCACATCTTTGAAATAACATATTTTACTCTTTTGAAAAAAATATTACACATTTACAAATAGCCAATTCCACAAGTTGACATTTCAGTTTTATATTTGGGTTTATAGGTTTCTGTGAAAAAGGTTGTTCTCACATATTTCTAATGAAATAGGTTTGTTTCAAAAAAAATCTAGTGAAATGGGTTTTTTCACAGATGAAATGTGAAACGTCGAAATTTAAATGTGTTTGAAATGTATCCAAATTGGCCGGTTCTAAAGTTCTTGATGTCAGGAATCCAAAAATATAAAAAAATTCATAAACATGTCTATAGTTTAAAAGATATTGTTGCTTTAGATTGTATATGATGAAATAAAGTCTATGGACTTGTTCTGCGAGTAGAGAGAGAGAAGAGAGCTGCATGTGTACCTTGTCTGACAAGAAGTGTACCTTGGACCCATTAAGCTGACACCGATTTAACTAGAAAAAAAGATATAAGAAATATACTAACACTATACATCTAGGTGGGCCATACATCCGCACGAATCTTAGCAGAAATGGGTGCTCTCAAATGTACCAACACGAGACGAAACCGCGCAAAATGACTTTGCGGCAGCCTAGTCGGTGAGAAAGAGAAGGGGAGGCACTTGCGCCGCCTCACGAGAAGAAGGTGGAAGGAGGCAGAAACATCATACACCAGCTGACAGTGTGGCCCCAAGCGCTCACCACACCACCGATTTACCACAAGTCTCTACTCCCTTCGTCCGAAAATACTTGTCATCAAAATGGATAAAAGAAGATGTTTCTAGAACTAAAATATATCTAGATACATTTCCTTTTATTTATTTTGATGACAAGTATTTCCGGACGAAGGAAGTATTTAGATACAGGTGGAGCACAAGCACCTATCACCAGCCGTGAAGCACCACAAGGCAGCATCTTGAGGGGGCTTGGATATCAGAAAGCTCTTTTTACCGGTGCAGGGAGCTACCGGCGAATCCACCGTTCACATGCGCAGTGATTCCTGCTATAGGGAGCCCACAGACAATGTATAGATGTGTATAATAACAACCCATCTCTTGTATCTTAATTAATAGTCAAATCAATGTCAGATGAAAGAGGCCCATGTCAACAATAAAGTTGTACTTGACGCATGCATGGTCCATTCTCTCTCATTCTCACGTACAGAAGATGCATCACATGCCAGACTAATTCATGCCCTTTATTTTCTCTTTGGCAATTTCATTCATTCATATATTTTAAACTACAACTTCATTTTTGAAACTTTTTATATATTTGAACTCCTGATGCCAAGACCTTCAGAACAACATTAATCTTGAAAACATTCAAACATCTTTTAATTTCAATGTTTCAAATGAGTGAAACATGTTTTGTGGAATACACGAAATAAGTATTTGAGCGAAACCAAAATTTTCAAATGAGTACATTCTGTTTTCATGCATATGAAACAAATTTCATTGTGAAATATGTTTAACTTGTAATTTAGAAAAATGTGAAACTAGTTATTTTAAAACATGTGAGACAGATTATTTCTAAATGAGCGAAATCTATTTTATGAAGCGAGTGAAATTGTTTTTTTATTTCATTTAAATGTCACTTATTTCAAGTTAAAATTTATATTTCAAACGTTTGAAACTAACTTTTGAGTTGATTGAAATACATTTGAATATATTTCATAAATACAAAGTGGAATTAGTTTTTGAGATATATTTTGTAATGAGTGAAATCAGTTTTACGAAATGAGTTATTTCAATTAACTGAAATAGGTTTTTTGAAATCAATGAAACCAATTTTATGAAATAGATTGTTCCAATGTGTGAAATTGATTATGTTCGTGAAGCTGCTTACTCCTGATTGTGAAACTGATATTTAGGAAATATAATTGCTAGTGAAATATGAAACTATAAAATTTAAATATGCATGCATTATTTTAAAGCGGTGAAATCTGTAATATAAAATGAGTGAATCAGTTTTCGAAATGAATGGAATCATGTTTTTAAAACGGATGAAATATGTTTTTTTAATGTGTGAAATCTGTCTTTTCAAATGAGTGAATTCATATTTTTTAAATGAGTGAATTTTTATTTTGAATCAACTGAAAAAGATGAGTGTAATATGCTTTTCAATATGTTTTTCAATTTGAGTGAAATATGTTTTTAAAAATCAGCTAAATTAAAGCTAGTTCGAATGTATCCATAATTGATCTTGTTCTGAAGCTCTTCTTGCTAGGAATTCAAATATATAAAAAAAATCAAAATAGGAGTTGTCATTAAAAAGATATCCATGATCCAAAATTTCACAATGAAATTAAATGGAAGTATTTTGATGGAGAGAGAGGGAATATTTAACTTGCATGCAACTGGTCTTGTCGTACATTTTCTCTCTCCTGACAAAAGCTCACAAGTGCATGCAAATGTTCACATGTACTCCCTCCGTTCTAAATTATTTGTCGCGCATATATATCCATTTCCGCGACAATTATATATCCATTTCCACGACAAGTAATTCCGAATGGAGGGAGTATTCGTGTGTATTCGATGTCTCTTTATACAACAAAGGGGGCACGAATCTCTAAAACAGCAGCAATGGTGGATGTTGCACCGGTAGGTACCGGCTCCGGTAAAAAAAACTTAGTCGGCTTGGATATAGCCTGTCCCATTGATCTGATTTAAGCAACTTGGATTACAACTGTTGAACATATGTACATGTACGTAGGTCTGGGTTCTGTATACAGTACTTGTAGTATCTGTCTCCCTCTGTATGTACGTGTATCTTAGGAGACAAGATACCGGTCGCACCCCTTGTATCTATATATATGTGCCTAGTGCACGATCAATCAATTATCGATACATCAAATCATTCTCTACATGGTATCTATCGCAAGTCGATTCTCCAGCTTCCGCTAACCCTAGCCGCCGCCTCGGGCCGCCGCCGCGTCCTCCCGCCGCCGCCCCAAGCCGCCGCCACCACCCCTCCTCCCCGCGCGCGCCACCTCCCCACAGCGCGCCTCCACGCCGCGCCGCCCCTTCCCGCCGCGCCGCCTGCCTCCTGCCGCCGCGCCGCCTCTCCTTAGCCGCGCCGCCGCCTCCCTCCCCACGATCTCATCATCATGTCTTCCAACGCCTCCACCTACTCCAACCCCTTCGCCGTCGACCCTGCCGAGATCCGCGACATCAACGTCCATGCACGCGTCCCCGTGACCCTCGACGCCTCCAACTCCACGTACTTCGCGTGGAAGACGTACTTCACGCTGCTCTTCCGCGAGAACAATCTCGTGGATCACGTGGATGGCACCGTGGACTCCCGCACCATGGTGGCCGACGCCGAATGGACCGCGATCGACGCCACGATCATCCGGTGGTTCTTCACCACCATCTCCAAGGACTTGTTCCACACGGTCGTGAGTGCCGGCGACGATGCCCGCGCCCTGTGGGTCAAGCTGAACGGCCTCTTCACCGACAACCAGCTTCAGCGCCGTGTTTTTTTGCAGCAGGAATTTTTTGACTGTCACCAGGATGAACAGTCCATTGATGACTACTGCCGCCGCCTGAAGACGTTGGCGGACGAGCTCCGTGACATTGGAGCCAAGGTGGACGACGACCTCCTCCTCAGCACGCTCACCGCCGGCCTCAACGAGGACTTCGGCAACGCCGCCTCTAACCTCACCTTGATGCCGGAGCCCTCCTTCCCCAAGTTTGTGGCGTACTTGAGGCTGGAGGAGCGCCGGATGAAGGGGGTCAAGAAGCGTGTGCAGCACCACGCCCTCGCCGCCGGCACCTCCCGCGGCGCCCCTCCACCGACCGCCCCACCCGCGCCGCGCCAGCAGCCGCCACCAGCGCCTCCGGGGTACTTCCCCCTCCTGCCCGCGCCTCCCGCCTTCCCGCTGCCCCCCAGCAGCCGGGTGGCGGGCGCCGC
>NC_057799.1:157239059-157240847 GCF_018294505.1 Triticum aestivum | reverse complement strand
CGCAGCAGGTGACTCCCCATGGACGTACGGCACCAACCCGTGGACCGGCGTCGTCCACGCCTACTCCATGCCGGTCCCTCGGGCTCCGGCTCCGGGCATCCTTGGGCCCCGCCCGGCGGGTCACCAGGCCCTCTTCGCCGCGCCGAACGCCGCTCCCTACAGCGGCTATGGTACCGCGCCCCCGCCGGCGCCCGCCTACGGGTCCGCGCCGGCCTATGGGACCGCGCCCTCCTACGGCGCCGCCGCTGCTCCGGCCTTCGGGGCTGCTCCCGCGCCGGCCTACGGAGGGTTCTACCCTCCTCAGGCGCCGCCGCCGTGGGACCCGGCCTTGCTCGCCGCACTGCACTCCGCCCCATCACCGAGCTCCTATGGTGGCGGTGGTGACTGGTACATGGACTCGGGCGCCACTGCTCACATGACTGCTCATCCCGGTAACCTCACATCTGCCACTCCCGTTCATACTCCCACCCGTATCACCGTTGGTAACGGTTCCTCCCTACCCATTACTCACGTCGGTCATATGTCTTTTCCTTCTACTTCTACTCCTGTGCATATGTCTAATGTTCTTGTGTCTCCTGCCTTAGTCACTAATCTTGTTTCCGTTCGTCGCCTTACTCGTGAGAATCCTATAACTGTTGAATTTGACAATATCGGTTTTTCTGTGAAGGACGCCCGTACACGGATGGTGCTCCACCGATGTGATAGCCCGGACGAGCTTTATCCAGTGCATCCCTCCGGCGCCACCACCCGTCGCCCCGCCGCCTTCGCCGCCAGTGTCGATCTTTGGCATGCCCGGCTCGGTCATCCCAACTCCACCGCTATGCGTCAGATTCTTCGAAGTTTTTCTTTCTCATGTAATAAAGTCGACGATCACTCTTGCGAGGCTTGCCGTCTTGGCAAGCACGTTCGTCTTCCCTTTAGCGAGTCTACAAACATTTCCACCTTTCCGTTTCAGTTGTTGCATAGTGATGTTTGGACGTCCCCGATTGCTAGCAACACGGGCTATTTATACTATCTGGTGATATTGGATGATTTTACTCATTATGTGTGGACCTTCCCTCTCCGTTGCAAGTCCGACACTCTTGCCACACTCACCGCTTTTTATTCATATGTCACCACACAGTTCGGTCGTCCTATTCTCGCCTTGCAAACTGACAACGGCAAGGAGTTTGACAACGTCGCCGTCCGCAATTTACTTGCGTCCCACGGCACCGTATTTCGCCTCACCTGCCCCTACACGTCTCAGCAGAATGGTCGCGCCGAGCGCGTCCTTCGCACGCTTAACGACTGTGTCCGCACGTTGCTCTTCCACTCCTACGTGCCTACTCGGTTCTGGCCGGACGCGCTCGCGACCGCCAACCTCCTCATTAACATTCGCCCTTGTCGTTCCCGCTGGAACTACACCCCTCACCAGCTCCTCTTCGGTGCGGTTCCATCTTATGATGGTCTTCGCATTTTCGGGTGTCTCTGTTATCCTAGCACCGCATCCACTGCTCCTCACAAACTCGCGCCCCGGTCCCTTCTTTGCATCTTCCTTGGCTATCCTCCCAACACCAAAGGTTACCGGTGCTATGATCCAGTCTCCCACCGCGTTTTCACTTCGCGGCATGTGTACTTTGATGAGCTCGTGTTCCCGTTTCAGCAGGTACCTTCACCTTCGGAGTCTCCTGCGGCGCGGTTCGTCCCTGCCTCCACCTTTGGCGGACCGCCCAGCCGCGCCCCGGGTCCGGCCCTGCCCGCGCTCCCCGCGCCGGCGGCCCCTGGCGTTGCGGCCCCTGCCGCGGCCCC